>NW_027332545.1:0-67279 GCF_002575655.3 Aegilops tauschii subsp. strangulata
GTAACAAACGAGTTTCCGTATAAAACCGGGATACTTCGAAGGAGATTGTCCGTTTTTTACATGAAGTGCATCCATTTTTTGCCGTAACCCTCTCAACTTTTTAGCACATTCTATGTGGGTGAAATGATGATACGTGCATCTTTCAACCTTTTCAGAGTTCATTTGTAGTGCTTTTCATTTTTAGTGTCATATAGCTCAAAAAAAGAGATCCTTTGTAACACACGAGTTTCCGTATGAAAGCCAGATACTTCGAAAGAGATTGTTCGTTTTGTACACGAAGTGCATCCATGTTTCGCCGTAACCCTCTCAACTTTTTAGCACATTCTATGTGGGTGAAATGATGATACCCTGCCAACTTTCAACCTTTTGAGAAGTTCATTTGTAGAGCTTTTCATTTTCAGGGTCATATAGCTCAAAAAATCAGTAAATGCATGAAAAATAACAAATGAAGTAAGAAAGTTTGAGAATTGATGATGTGGCTTTGAATGGTGCATTTTGAACACACAAAAAGTCTCGCGTTCAAGTAATTTCAAAAAATTGAAATCCCTTTGTAACACACGAGTTTCCGTATGAAAGCCTGATACTTCGAAAGAGATTGTTCGTTTTGTACACGAAGTGCATCCATGTTTTCGCCGTAACCCTCTCAACTTTTTAGCACATTCTATGTGGGTGAAATGATGATACCATGCCAACTTTCAACCTTTTGAGAGTTCATTGTAGGGCTTTTCATTTTCAGGGTCATATAGCTCAAAAAAATCAGTAAATGCATGAAAAATAACAAATGAAGTCAGAAAGGTTTGAGAATTGATGATGCGGCTTTGAATGGTGCATTTTGAACACACAAAAATTCTCGAGTTCAAGTAATTTCAAAAATTGAAATCCCTATGTAACAAACGATTTTCCGTATGAAACCCTGATACTTCGAAAGAGATTGCCCGTTTTGTAGATGAAGTGATCCAGTTTTTGTCGTAGCCCTCTCAACTTTTCAGCACATTCTATGTGGTGTGAAATGAAGATACATGCCAACTTTCAACCTTTTCAGAGTTCAATTGTAGTGCTTTTCATTTCCAGGGTCATATAGCTAAAAAAATAAGTAAATGCATGAAAAGTACCAAATGAACACAGAAAGGGTTTAAAATTGATGACGTGGCTTTGAATGGTGCATTTTGAACACACACAAAGTCTGGAGTTCAAATAAGTTAAAAAACAAATCCCTATGTAATAAACGAGTTTCCGTATAAAACCGGGATACTTCAAAAGAGATTGTCCATTTTTTACAATGAAGTGCATCCATTTTTTGCCGTAACCCTCTCAACTTTTTAGCACATTCTATGTGGGTGAAATGATGATACCGTGCCATCTTTCAACCTTTTCAGAGTTCATTTGTAGTGCTTTTCATTTTCAGTGTCATATAGCTCAAAAAAAAGAGATCCTTTTGTAACACACGAGTTTCCGTATGAAAGCCAGATACTTCGAAAGAGATTGTTCGTTTTGTACACGAAGTGCATCCATGTTTCGCCGTAACCCTCTCAACTTTTTAGCACATTCTATGTGGGTGAAATGATGATACCCTGCCAACTTTCAACCTTTTGAGAGTTCATTTGTAGAGCTTTTCATTTTCAGGGTCATATAGCTCAAAAATCAGTAAATGCATGAAAAATAACAAATGAAGTCAGAAAGGTTTGAGAATTGATGATGTGGCTTTGAATGGTGCATTTTGAACACACAAAAAGTCTCGAGTTCAAGTAATTTCAAAAAATTGAAATCCCTTTGTAACACACGAGTTTCCGTATGAAAGCCTGATACTTCGAAAGAGATTGTTCGTTTTGTACCACGAAGTGCATCCATGTTTTGCCGTAAGCCTCTCAACTTTTTAGCACATTCTATGTGGGTGAAATGATGATACCATGCCAACTTTCAACCTTTTGAGAGTTCATTGTAGGGCTTTTCATTTTCAGGGTCATATAGCTCAAAAAATCAGTAAATGCATGAAAAATAACAAATGAAGTCAGAAAGGTTTGAGAATTGATGATGCAGCTTTGAATGGTGCATTTTGAACACACAAAAAGTCTCGAGTTCAAGTAATTTCAAAAAATTGAAATCCCTTTGTAACAAACGAGTTTCCGTATGAAACCCTGATACTTCAAAAGAGATTGCCCGTTTTGTAGACGAAGTGCATCCAGTTTTTGTCGTAGCCCTCTCAACTTTTCAGCACATTCTATGTGGGTGAAATGATGATACCATGCCAACTTTCAACCTTTTCAGAGTTCAATTGTAGTGCTTTTCATTTCCAGGGTCATATAGCTAAAAAAAATAAGTAAATGCATGAAAAGTAACAAATGAACACAGAAAGGGTTTAAAATTGATGACGTGGCTTTGAATGGTGCATTTTGAAACACACACAAAGTCTGGAGTTCAAATAAGTTAAAAAAACAAATCCCTATGTAACAAACGAGTTTCCGTATAAAACCGGGATACTTCGAAAGAGATTGTCCGTTTTTTACATGAAGTGCATCCATTTTTTGCCGTAACCCTCTCAACTTTTTAGCACATTCTATGTGGGTGAAATGATGATACCGTGCCATCTTTCAACCTTTTCAGAGTTCATTTGTAGTGCTTTTCATTTTCAGTGTCATATAGCTCAAAAAAAGAGATCCTTTGTAACACACGAGTTTCCGTATGAAAGCCAGATACTTCGAAAGAGATTGTTCGTTTTGTACACGAAGTGCATCCATGTTTCGCCGTAACCCTCTCAACTTTTTAGCACATTCTATGTGGGTGAAATGATGATACCTGCCAACTTTCAACCTTTTGAGAGTTCATTTGTAGAGCTTTTCATTTTCAGGGTCATATAGCTCAAAAAATCAGTAAATGCATGAAAAATAACAAATGAAGTCAGAAAGGTTTGAGAATTGATGATGTGGCTTTGAATGGTGCATTTTGAACACACAAAAAGTCTCGAGTTCAAGTAATTTCAAAAAATTGAAATCCCTTTGTAACACACGAGTTTCCGTATGAAAGCCTGATACTTCGAAAGAGATTGTTCGTTTTGTACACGAAGTGCATCCATGTTTTGCCGTAAGCCTCTCAACTTTTTAGCACATTCTATGTGGGTGAAATGATGATACCATGCCAACTTTCAACCTTTAGAGAGTTCATTGTAGGGCTTTTCATTTTCAGGGTCATATAGCTCAAAAAATCAGTAAATGCATGAAAAATAACAAATGAAGTCAGAAAGGTTTGAGAATTGATGATGCAGCTTTGAATGGTGCATTTTGAACACACAAAAAGTCTCGAGTTCAAGTAATTTCAAAAAATTGAAATCCTTTGTAACAAACGAGTTTCCGTATGAAACCCTGATACTTCAAAGAGATTGCCCGTTTTGTAGACGAAGTGCATCAGTTTTTGTCGTAGCCTCTCAACTTTTCAGCACATTCTATGTGGGTGAAATGATGATACCATGCCAACTTTCAACCTTTTCAGAGTTCAATGTAGTGCTTTTCATTTCCAGGGTCATATAGCTAAAAAAATAAGTAAATGCATGAAAAGTAACAAATGAACACAGAAAGGGTTTAAAATTGATGACGTGGCTTTTGAATGGTGCATTTTGAACACACACAAAGTCTGGAGTTCAAATAAGTTAAAAAAACAAATCCCTATGTAACAAACGAGTTTCCGTATAAAACGGGATTACTTCGAAAGAGATTGTCCCGTTTTTTTACATGAAGTGCATCCATTTTTTTGCCGTAACCCTCTCAACTTTTTAGCACATTCTATGTGGGTGAAATGATGATACCGTGCCATCTTTCAACCTTTTCAGAGTTCATTTGTAGTGCTTTTCATTTTCAGTGTCATATAGCTAAAAAAAAAGAGATCCTTTGTAACACACGAGTTTCCGTATGAAAGCCAGATACTTCGAAAGAGATTGTTCGTTTTGTACACGAAGTGCATCCATGTTTCGCCGTAACCCCTCTCAACTTTTTAGCACATTCTATGTGGGTGAAATGATGATACCCTGCCAACTTTCAACCTTTTGAGAGTTCATTTGTAGAGCTTTTCATTTTCAGGGTCATATAGCTCAAAAAATCAGTAAATGCATGAAAAATAACAAATGAAGTCAGAAAGGTTTGAGAATTGATGATGTGGCTTTGAATGGTGCATTTTGAACACACAAAAAGTCTCGAGTTCAAGTAATTTCAAAAAATTGAAATCCCCTTTGTAACACACGAGTTTCCGTATGAAAGCCTGATACTTCGAAAGAGATTGTTCGTTTTGTACACGAAGTGCATCCATGTTTTGCCGTAAGCCTCTCAACTTTTTAGCACATTCTATGTGGGTGAAATGATGATACCATGCAACTTTCAACCTTTTGAGAGTTCATTGTAGGGCTTTTCATTTTCAGGGTCATATAGCTCAAAAAAATCAGTAAATGCATGAAAAATAACAAATGAAGTCAGAAAGGTTTGAGAATTGATGATGCGGCTTTGAATGGTGCATTTTGAACACACAAAAATTCTCGAGTTCAAGTAATTTCAAAAATTGAAATCCTTTGTAACAAACGATTTTTCCGTATGAAACCCTGATACTTCGAAGAGATTGCCGTTTTGTAGATGAAGTGCATCAGTTTTTGTCGTAGCCCTCTCAACTTTTCAGCACATTCTATGTGGGTGAAATGATGATACATGCCAACTTTCAACCTTTTCAGAGTTCAATTGTAGTGCTTTTCATTTCCAGGGTCATATAGCTAAAAAAATAAGTAAATGCATGAAAAGTACCAAATGAACACAGAAAGGGTTTAAAATTGATGACGTGGCTTTGAATGGTGCATTTTGAACACACAAAGTCTGGAGTTCAAATAAGTTAAAAAAACAAATCCTATGTAACAAACGAGTTTCCGTATAAAACCGGGATACTTCGAAGGAGATTGTCCGTTTTTTACATGAAGTGCATCCATTTTTTGCCGTAACCCTCTCAACTTTTTAGCACATTCTATGTGGGTGAAATGATGATACCGTGCCATCTTTCAACCTTTTCAGAGTTCATTTGTAGTGCTTTTCATTTTTAGTGTCATATAGCTCAAAAAAAGAGATCCTTTGTAACACACGAGTTTCCGTATGAAAGCCAGATACTTCGAAAGAGATTGTTCGTTTTGTACACGAAGTGCATCCATGTTTCGCCGTAACCCTCTCAACTTTTTAGCACATTCTATGTGGGTGAAATGATGATACCCTGCCAACTTTCAACCTTTTGAGAGTTCATTTGTAGAGCTTTTAATTTTCAGGGTCATATAGCTCAAAAAATCAGTAAATGCATGAAAAATAACAAATGAAGTAAGAAAGGTTTGAGAATTGATGATGTGGCTTTGAATGGTGCATTTTGAACACACAAAAAGTCTCGCGTTCAAGTAATTTCAAAAAATTGAAATCCCTTTGTAACACACGAGTTTCCGTATGAAAGCCTGATACTTCGAAAGAGATTGTTCGTTTTGTACACGAAGTGCATCCATGTTTTCCCGTAACCCTCTCAACTTTTTAGCACATTCTATGTGGGTGAAATGATGATACCATGCCAACTTTCAACCTTTTGAGAGTTCATTGTAGGGCTTTTCATTTTCAGGGTCATATAGCTCAAAAAAATCAGTAAATGCATGAAAAATAACAAATGAAGTCAGAAAGGTTTGAGAATTGATGATGCGGCTTTGAATGGTGCATTTTGAACACACAAAAATTCTCGAGTTCAAGTAATTTCAAAAAATTGAAATCCCTTTGTAACAAACGATTTTCCGTATGAAACCCTGATACTTCGAAAGAGATTGCCCGTTTTGTAGATGAAGTGCATCCAGTTTTTGTCGTAGCCCTCTCAACTTTTCAGCACATTCTATGTGGGTGAAATGATGATACCATGCCAACTTTCAACCTTTTCAGAGTTCAATTGTAGTGCTTTTCATTTCCAGGGTCATATAGCTAAAAAAATAAGTAAATGCATGAAAAGTACCAAATGAACACAGAAAGGGTTTAAAATTGATGACGTGGCTTTGAATGGTGCATTTTGAACACACACAAAGTCTGGAGTTCAAATAAGTTAAAAAAACAAATCCCTATGTAATAAACGAGTTTCCGTATAAAACCGGGATACTTCAAAAGAGATTGTCCATTTTTTACATGAAGTGCATCCATTTTTTGCCGTAACCCTCTCAACTTTTTAGCACATTCTATGTGGGTGAAATGATGATACCGTGCCATCTTTCAACCTTTTCAGAGTTCATTTGTAGTGCTTTTCATTTTCAGTGTCATATAGCTCAAAAAAAAGAGATCCTTTGTAACACACGAGTTTCCGTATGAAAGCCAGATACTTCGAAAGAGATTGTTCGTTTTGTACACGAAGTGCATCCATGTTTCGCCGTAACCCTCTCAACTTTTTAGCACATTCTATGTGGGTGAAATGATGATACCCTGCCAACTTTCAACCTTTTGAGAGTTCATTTGTAGAGCTTTTCATTTTCAGGGTCATATAGCTCAAAAAATCAGTAAATGCATGAAAAATAACAAATGAAGTCAGAAAGGTTTGAGAATTGATGATGTGGCTTTGAATGGTGCATTTTGAACACACAAAAAGTCTCGAGTTCAAGTAATTTCAAAAAATTGAAATCCCTTTGTAACACACGAGTTTCCGTATGAAAGCCTGATACTTCGAAAGAGATTGTTCGTTTTGTACACGAAGTGCATCCATGTTTTGCCGTAAGCCTCTCAACTTTTTAGCACATTCTATGTGGGTGAAATGATGATACCATGCCAACTTTCAACCTTTTGAGAGTTCATTGTAGGGCTTTTCATTTTCAGGGTCATATAGCTCAAAAAATCAGTAAATGCATGAAAAATAACAAATGAAGTCAGAAAGGTTTGAGAATTGATGATGCAGCTTTGAATGGTGCATTTTGAACACACAAAAAGTCTCGAGTTCAAGTAATTTCAAAAAATTGAAATCCCTTTGTAACAAACGAGTTTCCGTATGAAACCCTGATACTTCAAAAGAGATTGCCCGTTTTGTAGACGAAGTGCATCCAGTTTTTGTCGTAGCCCTCTCAACTTTTCAGCACATTCTATGTGGGTGAAATGATGATACCATGCCAACTTTCAACCTTTTCAGAGTTCAATTGTAGTGCTTTTCATTTCCAGGGTCATATAGCTAAAAAAAATAAGTAAATGCATGAAAAGTAACAAATGAACACAGAAAGGGTTTAAAATTGATGACGTGGCTTTGAATGGTGCATTTTGAACACACACAAAGTCTGGAGTTCAAATAAGTTAAAAAAACAAATCCCTATGTAACAAACGAGTTTCCGTATAAAACCGGGATACTTCGAAAGAGATTGTCCGTTTTTTACATGAAGTGCATCCATTTTTTGCCGTAACCCTCTCAACTTTTTAGCACATTCTATGTGGGTGAAATGATGATACCGTGCCATCTTTCAACCTTTTCAGAGTTCATTTGTAGTGCTTTTCATTTTCAGTGTCATATAGCTCAAAAAAAGAGATCCTTTGTAACACACGAGTTTCCGTATGAAAGCCAGATACTTCGAAAGAGATTGTTCGTTTTGTACACGAAGTGCATCCATGTTTCGCCGTAACCCTCTCAACTTTTTAGCACATTCTATGTGGGTGAAATGATGATACCCTGCCAACTTTCAACCTTTTGAGAGTTCATTTGTAGAGCTTTTCATTTTCAGGGTCATATAGCTCAAAAAATCAGTAAATGCATGAAAAATAACAAATGAAGTCAGAAAGGTTTGAGAATTGATGATGTGGCTTTGAATGGTGCATTTTGAACACACAAAAAGTCTCGAGTTCAAGTAATTTCAAAAAATTGAAATCCCTTTGTAACACACGAGTTTCCGTATGAAAGCCTGATACTTCGAAAGAGATTGTTCGTTTTGTACACGAAGTGCATCCATGTTTTGCCGTAAGCCTCTCAACTTTTTAGCACATTCTATGTGGGTGAAATGATGATACCATGCCAACTTTCAACCTTTTGAGAGTTCATTGTAGGGCTTTTCATTTTCAGGGTCATATAGCTCAAAAAATCAGTAAATGCATGAAAAATAACAAATGAAGTCAGAAAGGTTTGAGAATTGATGATGCAGCTTTGAATGGTGCATTTTGAACACACAAAAAGTCTCGAGTTCAAGTAATTTCAAAAAATTGAAATCCCTTTGTAACAAACGAGTTTCCGTATGAAACCCTGATACTTCAAAAGAGATTGCCCGTTTTGTAGACGAAGTGCATCCAGTTTTTGTCGTAGCCCTCTCAACTTTTCAGCACATTCTATGTGGGTGAAATGATGATACCATGCCAACTTTCAACCTTTTCAGAGTTCAATTGTAGTGCTTTTCATTTCCAGGGTCATATAGCTAAAAAAAATAAGTAAATGCATGAAAAGTAACAAATGAACACAGAAAGGGTTTAAAATTGATGACGTGGCTTTGAATGGTGCATTTTGAACACACACAAAGTCTGGAGTTCAAATAAGTTAAAAAAACAAATCCCTATGTAACAAACGAGTTTCCGTATAAAACCGGGATACTTCGAAAGAGATTGTCCGTTTTTTACATGAAGTGCATCCATTTTTTGCCGTAACCCTCTCAACTTTTTAGCACATTCTATGTGGGTGAAATGATGATACCGTGCCATCTTTCAACCTTTTCAGAGTTCATTTGTAGTGCTTTTCATTTTCAGTGTCATATAGCTAAAAAAAAAAGAGATCCTTTGTAACACACGAGTTTCCGTATGAAAGCCAGATACTTCGAAAGAGATTGTTCGTTTTGTACACGAAGTGCATCCATGTTTCGCCGTAACCCTCTCAACTTTTTAGCACATTCTATGTGGGTGAAATGATGATACCCTGCCAACTTTCAACCTTTTGAGAGTTCATTTGTAGAGCTTTTCATTTTCAGGGTCATATAGCTCAAAAAATCAGTAAATGCATGAAAAATAACAAATGAAGTCAGAAAGGTTTGAGAATTGATGATGTGGCTTTGAATGGTGCATTTTGAACACACAAAAAGTCTCGAGTTCAAGTAATTTCAAAAAATTGAAATCCCTTTGTAACACACGAGTTTCCGTATGAAAGCCTGATACTTCGAAAGAGATTGTTCGTTTTGTACACGAAGTGCATCCATGTTTTGCCGTAAGCCTCTCAACTTTTTAGCACATTCTATGTGGGTGAAATGATGATACCATGCCAACTTTCAACCTTTTGAGAGTTCATTGTAGGGCTTTTCATTTTCAGGGTCATATAGCTCAAAAAATCAGTAAATGCATGAAAAATAACAAATGAAGTCAGAAAGGTTTGAGAATTGATGATGCAGCTTTGAATGGTGCATTTTGAACACACAAAAAGTCTCGAGTTCAAGTAATTTCAAAAAATTGAAATCCCTTTGTAACAAACGAGTTTCCGTATGAAACCCTGATACTTCAAAAGAGATTGCCCGTTTTGTAGACGAAGTGCATCCAGTTTTTGTCGTAGCCCTCTCAACTTTTCAGCACATTCTATGTGGGTGAAATGATGATACCATGCCAACTTTCAACCTTTTCAGAGTTCAATTGTAGTGCTTTTCATTTCCAGGGTCATATAGCTAAAAAAAATAAGTAAATGCATGAAAAGTAACAAATGAACACAGAAAGGGTTTAAAATTGATGACGTGGCTTTGAATGGTGCATTTTGAACACACACAAAGTCTGGAGTTCAAATAAGTTAAAAAAACAAATCCCTATGTAACAAACGAGTTTCCGTATAAAACCGGGATACTTCGAAAGAGATTGTCCGTTTTTTACATGAAGTGCATCCATTTTTTGCCGTAACCCTCTCAACTTTTTAGCACATTCTATGTGGGTGAAATGATGATACCGTGCCATCTTTCAACCTTTTCAGAGTTCATTTGTAGTGCTTTTCATTTTCAGTGTCATATAGCTAAAAAAAAAGAGATCCTTTGTAACACACGAGTTTCCGTATGAAAGCCAGATACTTCGAAAGAGATTGTTCGTTTTGTACACGAAGTGCATCCATGTTTCGCCGTAACCCTCTCAACTTTTTAGCACATTCTATGTGGGTGAAATGATGATACCCTGCCAACTTTCAACCTTTTGAGAGTTCATTTGTAGAGCTTTTCATTTTCAGGGTCATATAGCTCAAAAAATCAGTAAATGCATGAAAAATAACAAATGAAGTCAGAAAGGTTTGAGAATTGATGATGTGGCTTTGAATGGTGCATTTTGAACACACAAAAAGTCTCGAGTTCAAGTAATTTCAAAAAATTGAAATCCCTTTGTAACACACGAGTTTCCGTATGAAAGCCTGATACTTCGAAAGAGATTGTTCGTTTTGTACACGAAGTGCATCCATGTTTTGCCGTAAGCCTCTCAACTTTTTAGCACATTCTATGTGGGTGAAATGATGATACCATGCCAACTTTCAACCTTTTGAGAGTTCATTGTAGGGCTTTTCATTTTCAGGGTCATATAGCTCAAAAAATCAGTAAATGCATGAAAAATAACAAATGAAGTCAGAAAGGTTTGAGAATTGATGATGCAGCTTTGAATGGTGCATTTTGAACACACAAAAAGTCTCGAGTTCAAGTAATTTCAAAAAATTGAAATCCCTTTGTAACAAACGAGTTTCCGTATGAAACCCTGATACTTCAAAAGAGATTGCCCGTTTTGTAGACGAAGTGCATCCAGTTTTTGTCGTAGCCCTCTCAACTTTTCAGCACATTCTATGTGGGTGAAATGATGATACCATGCCAACTTTCAACCTTTTCAGAGTTCAATTGTAGTGCTTTTCATTTCCAGGGTCATATAGCTAAAAAAAATAAGTAAATGCATGAAAAGTAACAAATGAACACAGAAAGGGTTTAAAATTGATGACGTGGCTTTGAATGGTGCATTTTGAACACACACAAAGTCTGGAGTTCAAATAAGTTAAAAAAACAAATCCCTATGTAACAAACGAGTTTCCGTATAAAACCGGGATACTTCGAAAGAGATTGTCCGTTTTTTACATGAAGTGCATCCATTTTTTGCCGTAACCCTCTCAACTTTTTAGCACATTCTATGTGGGTGAAATGATGATACCGTGCCATCTTTCAACCTTTTCAGAGTTCATTTGTAGTGCTTTTCATTTTCAGTGTCATATAGCTCAAAAAAAAGAGATCCTTTGTAACACACGAGTTTCCGTATGAAAGCCTGATACTTCGAAAGAGATTATTCGTTTTGTACACGAAGTGCATCCATATTTCGCCGTAACCCTCTCAACTTTTTAGCACATTCTATGTGGGTGAAATGATGATACCCTGCCAACTTTCAACCTTTTGAGAGTTCATTTGTAGAGCTTTTCATTTTCAGGGTCATATAGCTCAAAAAATCAGTAAATGCATGAAAAATAACAAATGAAGTCAGAAAGGTTTGAGAATTGATGATGTGGCTTTGAATGGTGCATTTTGAACACACAAAAAGTCTCGAGTTCAAGTAATTTCAAAAAATTGAAATCCCTTTGTAACACACGAGTTTCCGTATGAAAGCCTGATACTTCGAAAGAGATTGTTCGTTTTGTACACGAAGTGCATCCATGTTTTGCCGTAAGCCTCTCAACTTTTTAGCACATTCTATGTGGGTGAAATGATGATACCATGCCAACTTTCAACCTTTTGAGAGTTCATTGTAGGGCTTTTCATTTTCAGGGTCATATAGCTCAAAAAATAAGTAAATGCATGAAAAATAACAAATGAAGTCAGAAAGGTTTGAGAATTGATGATGCGGCTTTGAATGGTGCATTTTGAACACACAAAAAGTCTCGAGTTCAAGTAATTTCAAAAAATTGAAATCCCTTTGTAACAAACGAGTTTCCGTATGAAACCCTGATACTTCGAAAGAGATTGCCCGTTTTGTAGACGAAGTGCATCCAGTTTTTGTCGTAGCCCTCTCAACTTTTCAGCACATTCTATGTGGGTGAAATGATGATACCATGCCAACTTTCAACCTTTTCAGAGTTCAATTGTAGTGCTTTTCATTTCCAGGGTCATATAGCTAAAAAAATAAGTAAATGCATGAAAAGTAACAAATGAACACAGAAAGGGTTTAAAATTGATGACGTGGCTTTGAATGGTGCATTTTGAACACACACAAAGTCTGGAGTTCAAATAAGTTCAAAAAAACAAATCCCTATGTAACAAACGAGTTTCCGTATAAAACCGGGATACTTCGAAAGAGATTGTCCGTTTTTTACATGAAGTGCATCCATTTTTTGCCGTAACCCTCTCAACTTTTTAGCACATTCTATGTGGGTGAAATGATGATACCGTGCCATCTTTGAACCTTTTCAGAGTTCATTTGTAGTGCTTTTCATTTTCAGTGTCATATAGCTCAAAAAAATGAGATCGTTTGTAACACACGAGTTTCCGTATGAAAGCCTGATACTTCGAAAGAGATTGTTCGTGTTGTACACGAAGTGCATCCATGTTTCGCCGTAACCCTCTCAACTTTTTAGCACATTCTATGTGGGTGAAATGATGATACCCTGCCAACTTTCAACCTTTTGAGAGTTCATTTGTAGAGCTTTTCATTTTCAGGGTCATATAGCTCAAAAAACCAGTAAATGCATGAAAAATAACAAATGAAGTCAGAAAGGTTTGAGAATTGATGATGTGGCTTTGAATGGTGCATTTTGAACACACAAAAAGTCTCGAGTTCAAGTAATTTCAAAAAATTGAAATCCCTTTGTAACACACGAGTTTCCGTATGAAAGCCTGATACTTCGAAAGAGATTGTTCGTTTTGTACACGAAGTGCATCCATGTTTTTCCGTAACCCTCTCAATTTTTTAGCACATTCTATGTTGGTGAAATGCTGATACCATGCCAACTTTCAACCTTTTGAGAGTTCATTGTAGGGCTTTTCATTTTCAGGGTCATATAGCTCAAAAAAATCAGTAAATGCATGAAAAATAACAAATGAAGTCAGAAAGGTTTGAGAATTGATGATGCGGCTTTGAATGGTGCATTTTGAACACACACAAAGTCTGGAGTTCAAATAAGTTAAAAAAACAAATCCCTATGTAACAAACGAGTTTCCGTATAAAACCGGGATTCTTCGAAAGAGATTGTCCGTTTTTTACATGAAGTGCATCCATTTTTTGCCGTAACCCTCTCAACTTTTTAGCACATTCTATGTGGGTGAAATGATGATACCGTGCCATCTTTCAACCTTTTCAGAGTTCATTTGTAGTGCTTTTCATTTTCAGTGTCATATAGCTCAAAAAAAAGAGATCCTTTGTAACACACGAGTTTCCGTATGAAAGCCAGATACTTCGAAAGAGATTGTTCGTTTTGTACACGAAGTGCATCCATGTTTCGCCGTAACCCTCTCAACTTTTTAGCACATTCTATGTGGGTGAAATGATGATACCCTGCCAACTTTCAACCTTTTGAGAGTTCATTTGTAGAGCTTTTCATTTTCAGGGTCATATAGCTCAAAAAATCAGTAAATGCATGAAAAATAACAAATGAAGTCAGAAAGGTTTGAGAATTGATGATGTGGCTTTGAATGGTGCATTTTGAACACACAAAAAGTCTCGAGTTCAAGTAATTTCAAAAAATTGAAATCCCTTTGTAACACACGAGTTTCCGTATGAAAGCCTGATACTTCGAAAGAGATTGTTCGTTTTGTACACGAAGTGCATCCATGTTTTGCCGTAAGCCTCTCAACTTTTTAGCACATTCTATGTGGGTGAAATGATGATACCATGCCAACTTTCAACCTTTTGAGAGTTCATTGTAGGGCTTTTCATTTTCAGGGTCATATAGCTCAAAAAATCAGTAAATGCATGAAAAATAACAAATGAAGTCAGAAAGGTTTGAGAATTGATGATGCAGCTTTGAATGGTGCATTTTGAACACACAAAAAGTCTCGAGTTCAAGTAATTTCAAAAAATTGAAATCCCTTTGTAACAAACGAGTTTCCGTATGAAACCCTGATACTTCAAAAGAGATTGCCCGTTTTGTAGACGAAGTGCATCCAGTTTTTGTCGTAGCCCTCTCAACTTTTCAGCACATTCTATGTGGGTGAAATGATGATACCATGCCAACTTTCAACCTTTTCAGAGTTCAATTGTAGTGCTTTTCATTTCCAGGGTCATATAGCTAAAAAAAATAAGTAAATGCATGAAAAGTAACAAAATGAACACAGAAAGGGTTTAAAATTGATGACGTGGCTTTGAATGGTGCATTTTGAACACACACAAAGTCTGGAGTTCAAATAAGTTAAAAAAACAAATCCCTATGTAACAAACGAGTTTCCGTATAAAACCGGGATACTTCGAAAGAGATTGTCCGTTTTTTACATGAAGTGCATCCATTTTTTGCCGTAACCCTCTCAACTTTTTAGCACATTCTATGTGGGTGAAATGATGATACCGTGCCATCTTTCAACCTTTTCAGAGTTCATTTGTAGTGCTTTTCATTTTCAGTGTCATATAGCTAAAAAAAAAGAGATCCTTTGTAACACACGAGTTTCCGTATGAAAGCCAGATACTTCGAAAGAGATTGTTCGTTTTGTACACGAAGTGCATCCATGTTTCGCCGTAACCCTCTCAACTTTTTAGCACATTCTATGTGGGTGAAATGATGATACCCTGCCAACTTTCAACCTTTTGAGAGTTCATTTGTAGAGCTTTTCATTTTCAGGGTCATATAGCTCAAAAAATCAGTAAATGCATGAAAAATAACAAATGAAGTCAGAAAGGTTTGAGAATTGATGATGTGGCTTTGAATGGTGCATTTTGAACACACAAAAAGTCTCGAGTTCAAGTAATTTCAAAAAATTGAAATCCCTTTGTAACACACGAGTTTCCGTATGAAAGCCTGATACTTCGAAAGAGATTGTTCGTTTTGTACACGAAGTGCATCCATGTTTTGCCGTAAGCCTCTCAACTTTTTAGCACATTCTATGTGGGTGAAATGATGATACCATGCCAACTTTCAACCTTTTGAGAGTTCATTGTAGGGCTTTTCATTTTCAGGGTCATATAGCTCAAAAAATCAGTAAATGCATGAAAAATAACAAATGAAGTCAGAAAGGTTTGAGAATTGATGATGCAGCTTTGAATGGTGCATTTTGAACACACAAAAAGTCTCGAGTTCAAGTAATTTCAAAAAATTGAAATCCCTTTGTAACAAACGAGTTTCCGTATGAAACCCTGATACTTCAAAAGAGATTGCCCGTTTTGTAGACGAAGTGCATCCAGTTTTTGTCGTAGCCCTCTCAACTTTTCAGCACATTCTATGTGGGTGAAATGATGATACCATGCCAACTTTCAACCTTTTCAGAGTTCAATTGTAGTGCTTTTCATTTCCAGGGTCATATAGCTAAAAAAATAAGTAAATGCATGAAAAGTAACAAATGAACACAGAAAGGGTTTCAAATTGATGACGTGGCTTTGAATGGTGCATTTTGAACACACACAAAGTCTGGAGTTCAAATAAGTTAAAAAAACAAATCCCTATGTAACAAACGAGTTTCCGTATAAAACCGGGATACTTCGAAAGAGATTGTCCGTTTTTTACATGAAGTGCATCCATTTTTTGCCGTAACCCTCTCAACTTTTTAGCACATTCTATGTGGGTGAAATGATGATACCGTGCCATCTTTCAACCTTTTCAGAGTTCATTTGTAGTGCTTTTCATTTTCAGTGTCATATAGCTCAAAAAAAAGAGATCCTTTGTAACACACGAGTTTCCGTATGAAAGCCTGATACTTCGAAAGAGATTATTCGTTTTGTACACGAAGTGCATCCATATTTCGCCGTAACCCTCTCAACTTTTTAGCACATTCTATGTGGGTGAAATGATGATACCCTGCCAACTTTCAACCTTTTGAGAGTTCATTTGTAGAGCTTTTCATTTTCAGGGTCATATAGCTCAAAAAATCAGTAAATGCATGAAAAATAACAAATGAAGTCAGAAAGGTTTGAGAATTGATGATGTGGCTTTGAATGGTGCATTTTGAACACACAAAAAGTCTCGAGTTCAAGTAATTTCAAAAAATTGAAATCCCTTTGTAACACACGAGTTTCCGTATGAAAGCCTGATACTTCGAAAGAGATTGTTCGTTTTGTACACGAAGTGCATCCATGTTTTGCCGTAAGCCTCTCAACTTTTTAGCACATTCTATGTGGGTGAAATGATGATACCATGCCAACTTTCAACCTTTTGAGAGTTCATTGTAGGGCTTTTCATTTTCAGGGTCATATAGCTCAAAAAATAAGTAAATGCATGAAAAATAACAAATGAAGTCAGAAAGGTTTGAGAATTGATGATGCGGCTTTGAATGGTGCATTTTGAACACACAAAAAGTCTCGAGTTCAAGTAATTTCAAAAAATTGAAATCCCTTTGTAACAAACGAGTTTCCGTATGAAACCCTGATACTTCGAAAGAGATTGCCCGTTTTGTAGACGAAGTGCATCCAGTTTTTGTCGTAGCCCTCTCAACTTTTCAGCACATTCTATGTGGGTGAAATGATGATACCATGCCAACTTTCAACCTTTTCAGAGTTCAATTGTAGTGCTTTTCATTTCCAGGGTCATATAGCTAAAAAAATAAGTAAATGCATGAAAAGTAACAAATGAACACAGAAAGGGTTTAAAACTGATGACGTGGCTTTGAATGGTGCATTTTGAACACACACAAAGTCTGGAGTTCAAATAAGTTCAAAAAAACAAATCCCTATGTAACAAACGAGTTTCCGTATAAAACCGGGATACTTCGAAAGAGATTGTCCGTTTTTTACATGAAGTGCATCCATTTTTTGCCGTAACCCTCTCAACTTTTTAGCACATTCTATGTGGGTGAAATGATGATACCGTGCCATCTTTGAACCTTTTCAGAGTTCATTTGTAGTGCTTTTCATTTTCAGTGTCATATAGCTCAAAAAAATGAGATCGTTTGTAACACACGAGTTTCCGTATGAAAGCCTGATACTTCGAAAGAGATTGTTCGTGTTGTACACGAAGTGCATCCATGTTTCGCCGTAACCCTCTCAACTTTTTAGCACATTCTATGTGGGTGAAATGATGATACCCTGCCAACTTTCAACCTTTTGAGAGTTCATTTGTAGAGCTTTTCATTTTCAGGGTCATATAGCTCAAAAAACCAGTAAATGCATGAAAAATAACAAATGAAGTCAGAAAGGTTTGAGAATTGATGATGTGGCTTTGAATGGTGCATTTTGAACACACAAAAAGTCTCGAGTTCAAGTAATTTCAAAAAATTGAAATCCCTTTGTAACACACGAGTTTCCGTATGAAAGCCTGATACTTCGAAAGAGATTGTTCGTTTTGTACACGAAGTGCATCCATGTTTTTCCGTAACCCTCTCAATTTTTTAGCACATTCTATGTTGGTGAAATGCTGATACCATGCCAACTTTCAACCTTTTGAGAGTTCATTGTAGGGCTTTTCATTTTCAGGGTCATATAGCTCAAAAAAATCAGTAAATGCATGAAAAATAACAAATGAAGTCAGAAAGGTTTGAGAATTGATGATGCGGCTTTGAATGGTGCATTTTGAACACACACAAAGTCTGGAGTTCAAATAAGTTAAAAAAACAAATCCCTATGTAACAAACGAGTTTCCGTATAAAACCGGGATACTTCGAAAGAGATTGTCCGTTTTTTACATGAAGTGCATCCATTTTTTGCCGTAACCCTCTCAACTTTTTAGCACATTCTATGTGGGTGAAATGATGATACCGTGCCATCTTTCAACCTTTTCAGAGTTCATTTGTAGTGCTTTTCATTTTCAGTGTCATATAGCTCAAAAAAAGAGATCCTTTGTAACACACGAGTTTCCGTATGAAAGCCAGATACTTCGAAAGAGATTGTTCGTTTTGTACACGAAGTGCATCCATGTTTCGCCGTAACCCTCTCAACTTTTTAGCACATTCTATGTGGGTGAAATGATGATACCCTGCCAACTTTCAACCTTTTGAGAGTTCATTTGTAGAGCTTTTCATTTTCAGGGTCATATAGCTCAAAAAATCAGTAAATGCATGAAAAATAACAAATGAAGTCAGAAAGGTTTGAGAATTGATGATGTGGCTTTGAATGGTGCATTTTGAACACACAAAAAGTCTCGAGTTCAAGTAATTTCAAAAAATTGAAATCCCTTTGTAACACACGAGTTTCCGTATGAAAGCCTGATACTTCGAAAGAGATTGTTCGTTTTGTACACGAAGTGCATCCATGTTTTGCCGTAAGCCTCTCAACTTTTTAGCACATTCTATGTGGGTGAAATGATGATACCATGCCAACTTTCAACCTTTTGAGAGTTCATTGTAGGGCTTTTCATTTTCAGGGTCATATAGCTCAAAAAATCAGTAAATGCATGAAAAATAACGAATGAAGTCAGAAAGGTTTGAGAATTGATGATGCAGCTTTGAATGGTGCATTTTGAACACACAAAAAGTCTCGAGTTCAAGTAATTTCAAAAAATTGAAATCCCTTTGTAACAAACGAGTTTCCGTATGAAACCCTGATACTTCAAAAGAGATTGCCCGTTTTGTAGACGAAGTGCATCCAGTTTTTGTCGTAGCCCTCTCAACTTTTCAGCACATTCTATGTGGGTGAAATGATGATACCATGCCAACTTTCAACCTTTTCAGAGTTCAATTGTAGTGCTTTTCATTTCCAGGGTCATATAGCTAAAAAAAATAAGTAAATGCATGAAAAGTAACAAATGAACACAGAAAGGGTTTAAAATTGATGACGTGGCTTTGAATGGTGCATTTTGAACACACACAAAGTCTGGAGTTCAAATAAGTTAAAAAAACAAATCCCTATGTAACAAACGAGTTTCCGTATAAAACCGGGATACTTCGAAAGAGATTGTCCGTTTTTTACATGAAGTGCATCCATTTTTTGCCGTAACCCTCTCAACTTTTTAGCACATTCTATGTGGGTGAAATGATGATACCGTGCCATCTTTCAACCTTTTCAGAGTTCATTTGTAGTGCTTTTCATTTTCAGTGTCATATAGCTCAAAAAAAAGAGATCCTTTGTAACACACGAGTTTCCGTATGAAAGCCTGATACTTCGAAAGAGATTATTCGTTTTGTACACGAAGTGCATCCATATTTCGCCGTAACCCTCTCAACTTTTTAGCACATTCTATGTGGGTGAAATGATGATACCCTGCCAACTTCCAACCTTTTGAGAGTTCATTTGTAGAGCTTTTCATTTTCAGGGTCATATAGCTCAAAAAATCAGTAAATGCATGAAAAATAACAAATGAAGTCAGAAAGGTTTGAGAATTGATGTTGTGGCTTTGAATGGTGCATTTTGAACACACAAAAAGTCTCGAGTTCAAGTAATTTCAAAAAATTGAAATCCCTTTGTAACACACGAGTTTCCGTATGAAAGCCTGATACTTCGAAAGAGATTGTTCGTTTTGTACACGAAGTGCATCCATGTTTTGCCGTAAGCCTCTCAACTTTTTAGCACATTCTATGTGGGTGAAATGATGATACCATGCCAACTTTCAACCTTTTGAGAGTTCATTGTAGGGCTTTTCATTTTCAGGGTCATATAGCTCAAAAAATAAGTAAATGCATGAAAAATAACAAATGAAGTCAGAAAGGTTTGAGAATTGATGATGCGGCTTTGAATGGTGCATTTTGAACACACAAAAAGTCTCGAGTTCAAGTAATTTCAAAAAATTGAAATCCCTTTGTAACAAACGAGTTTCCGTATGAAACCCTGATACTTCGAAAGAGATTGCCCATTTTGTAGACGAAGTGCATCCAGTTTTTGTCGTAGCCCTCTCAACTTTTCAGCACATTCTATGTGGGTGAAATGATGATACCATGCCAACTTTCAACCTTTTCAGAGTTCAATTGTAGTGCTTTTCATTTCCAGGGTCATATAGCTAAAAAAATAAGTAAATGCATGAAAAGTAACAAATGAACACAGAAAGGGTTTAAAATTGATGACGTGGCTTTGAATGGTGCATTTTGAACACACACAAAGTCTGGAGTTCAAATAAGTTCAAAAAAACAAATCCCTATGTAACAAACGAGTTTCCGTATAAAACCGGGATACTTCGAAAGAGATTGTCCGTTTTTTACATGAAGTGCATCCATTTTTTGCCGTAACCCTCTCAACTTTTTAGCACATTCTATGTGGGTGAAATGATGATACCGTGCCATCTTTGAACCTTTTCAGAGTTCATTTGTAGTGCTTTTCATTTTCAGTGTCATATAGCTCAAAAAAATGAGATCGTTTGTAACACACGAGTTTCCGTATGAAAGCCTGATACTTCGAAAGAGATTGTTCGTGTTGTACACGAAGTGCATCCATGTTTCGCCGTAACCCTCTCAACTTTGTAGCACATTCTATGTGGGTGAAATGATGATACCCTGCCAACTTTCAACCTTTTGAGAGTTCATTTGTAGAGCTTTTCATTTTCAGGGTCATATAGCTCAAAAAACCAGTAAATGCATGAAAAATAACAAATGAAGTCAGAAAGGTTTGAGAATTGATGATGTGGCTTTGAATGGTGCATTTTGAACACACAAAAAGTCTCGAGTTCAAGTAATTTCAAAAAATTGAAATCCCTTTGTAACACACGAGTTTCCGTATGAAAGCCTGATGCTTCGAAAGAGATTGTTCGTTTTGTACACGAAGTGCATCCATGTTTTTCCGTAACCCTCTCAATTTTTTAGCACATTCTATGTTGGTGAAATGCTGATACCATGCCAACTTTCAACCTTTTGAGAGTTCATTGTAGGGCTTTTCATTTTCAGGGTCATATAGCTCAAAAAAATCAGTAAATGCATGAAAAATAACAAATGAAGTCAGAAAGGTTTGAGAATTGATGATGCGGCTTTGAATGGTGCATTTTGAACACACAAAAAGTCTCGAGTTCAAGTAATTTCAAAAAATTGAAATCCCTTTGTAACAAACGAGTTTCCGTATGAAACCCTGATACTTCGAAAGAGATTGCCCGTTTTGTAGACGAAGTGCATCCAGTTTTTGTCGTAGCCCTCTCAACTTTTCAGCACATTCTATGTGGGTGAAATGATGATACCATGCCAACTTTCAACCTTTTCAGAGTTCAATTGTAGTGCTTTTCATTTCTAGGGTCATATAGCTAAAAAAATAAGTAAATGCATGAAAAGTACCAAATGAACACAGAAAGGGTTTAAAATTGATGACGTGGCTTTGAATGGTGCATTTTGGACACACACAAAGTCTGGAGTTCAAATAAGTTAAAAAAACAAATCCCTATGTAACAAACGAGTTTCCGTATAAAACCTGGATACTTCGAAAGAGATTGTCCGTTTTTTACATGAAGTGCATCCATTTTTTGCCGTAACCCTCTCAACTTTTTAGCACATTCTATGTGGGTGAAATGATGATACCGTGCCATCTTTGTACCTTTTCAGAGTTCATTTGTAGTGCTTTTCATTTTCAGTGTCATATAGCTCAAAAAAATGAGATCCTTTGTAACACACGAGTTTCCGTATGAAAGCCTGATACTTCGAAAGAGATTGTTCGTGTTGTACACGAAGTGCATCCATGTTTCGCCGTAACCCTCTCAACTTTTTAGCACATTCTATGTGGGTGAAATGATGATACCCTGCCAACTTTCAACCTTTTGAGAGTTCATTTGTAGAGCTTTTCATTTTCAGGGTCATATAGCTCAAAAAACCAGTAAATGCATGAAAAATAACAAATGAAGTCAGAAAGGTTTGAGAATTGATGATGTGGCTTTGAATGGTGCATTTTGAACACACAAAAAGTCTCGAGTTCAAGTAATTTCAAAAAATTGAAATCCCTTTGTAACACACGAGTTTCCGTATGAAAGCCTGATACTTCGAAAGAGATTGTTCGTTTTGTACACGAAGTGCATCCATGTTTTGCCGTAACCCTCTCAACTTTGTAGCACATTCTATGTGGGTGAAATGATGATACCATGCCAACTTTCAACCTTTTGAGAGTTCATTGTAGGGCTTTTCATTTTCAGGGTCATATAGCTCAAAAAATCAGTAAATGCATGAAAAATAAAAAATGAAGTCAGAAAGGTTTGAGAATTGATGATGCGGCTTTGAATGGTGCATTTTGAACACACAAAAAGTCTCGAGTTCAAGTAATTTCAAAAAATTGAAATCCCTTTGTAACAAACGAGTTTCCGTATGAAACCCTGATACTTCGAAAGAGATTGCCCGTTTTGTAGACGAAGTGCATCCAGTTTTTGTCGTAGCCCTCTCAACTTTTCAGCACATTCTATGTGGGTGAAATGATGATACCATGCCAACTTTCAACCTTTTCAGACTTCAATTGTAGTGCTTTTCATTTCCAGGGTCATATAGCTAAAAAAATAAGTAAATGCATGAAAAGTACCAAATGAACACAGAAAGGGTTTAAAATTGATGACGTGGCTTTGAATGGTGCATTTTGAACACACACAAAGTCTGGAGTTCAAATAAGTTAAAAAAAACAAATCCCTATGTAACAAACGAGTTTCCGTATAAAACCGGGATACTTCTAAAGAGATTGTCCGTTTTTTACATGAAGTGCATCGATTTTTGCCGTAACCCTCTCAACTTTTTAGCACATTCTATGTGGGTGAAATGATGATACCGTGCCATCTTTCAACCTTTTCAGAGTTCATTTGTAGTGCTTTTCATTTTCAGTGTCATATAGCTCAAAAAAAAGAGATCCTTTGTAACACACGAGTTTCCGTATGAAAGCCAGATACTTCGAAAGAGATTGTTCGTTTTGTACACGAAGTGCATCCATGTTTCGCCGTAACCCTCTCAACTTTTTAGCACATTCTATGTGGGTGAAATGATGATACCCTGCCAACTTTCAACCTTTTGAGAGTTCATTTGTAGAGCTTTTCATTTTCAGGGTCATATAGCTCAAAAAATCAGTAAATGCATGAAAAATAACAAATGAAATCAGAAAGGTTTGAGAATTGATAATGTGGCTTTGAATGGTGCATTTTGAACACACAAAAAGTCTCGAGTTCAAGTAATTTCAAAAAATTGAAATCCCTTTGTAACACACGAGTTTCCGTATGAAAGCCTGATACTTCGAAAGAGATTGTTCGTTTTGTACACGAAGTGCATCCATGTTTTGCCGTAACCCTCTCAACTTTTTAGCACATTCTATGTGGGTGAAATGATGATACCATGCCAACTTTCAACCTTTTGAGAGTTCATTGTAGGGCTTTTCATTTTCAGGGTCGTATAGCTCAAAAAAATCAGTAAATGCATGAAAAATAACAAATGAAGTGAGAAAGGTTTGAGAATTGATGATGCGGCTTTGAATGGTGGATTTTGAACACACAAAAAGTCTCGAGTTCAAGTAATTTCAAAAAATTGAAATCCCTTTGTAACAAACGAGTTTCCGTATGAAACCCTGATACTTCGAAAGAGATTGCCCGTTTTGTAGACGAAGTGCATCCAGTTTTTGTCGTAGCCCTCTCAACTTTGCAGCACATTCTATGTGAGTGAAATGACGATACCATGCCAACTTTCAACCTTTTCAGAGTTCAATTGTAGTACTTTTCATTTCCAGGGTCATATAGCTAAAAAAATAAGTAAATGCATGAAAAGTAACAAATGAACACAGAATGGGTTTAATATTGATGATGTGGCTTTGAATGGTGCATTTTGAATACACACAAAGTCTGGAGTTCAAATAAGTTAAAAAAAAACAAATCCCTATGTAACAAACGAGTTTCCGTATAAAACCGGGATACTTCGAAAGAGATTGTCCATTTTTCACATGAAGTGCATCCATTTTTTGCAGTAACCCTCTCAACTTTTTAGCACATTCTATGTGGGTGAATTGATGATACCGTGCCATCTTTCAACCTTTTCAGAGTTCATTTGTAGTGCTTTTCATTTTCAGTGTCATATAGCTCAAAAAAATGAGATCCTTTGTAACACACGAGTTTCCGTATGAAAGCCTGATACTTCGAAAGAGATTGTTCGTTTTGTACACGAAGTGCATCCATGTTTTGCCGTAACCCTCTCAACTTTTTAGCACATTCTATGTGGGTGAAATGATGATACCCTGCCAACTTTCAACCTTTTGAGAGTTCATTTGTAGAGCTTTTCATTTTCAGGGTCATATAGCTCAAAAAATCAGTAAATGCATGAAAAATAACAAATGAAGTCAGAAAGGTTTGAGAATTGATAATGTGGCTTTGAATGGTGCATTTTGAACACACAAAAAGTCTCGAGTTCAAGTAATTTCAAAAAATTGAAATCCCTTTGTAACACACCAGTTTCCGTATGAAAGCCTGATACTTCGAAAGAGATTGTTCGTTTTGTACACGAAGTGCATCCATGTTTTGTCGTAACCCTCTCAACTTTTTAGCACATTCTATGTGGGTGAAATGATGATACCATGCCAACTTTCAACCTTTTGAGAGTTCATTGTAGGGCTTTTCATTTTCAGGGTCGTATAGCTCAAAAAAATCAGTAACTGCATGAAAAATAACAAATGAAGTGAGAAAGGTTTGAGAATTGATGATGCGGCTTTGAATGGTGCATTTTGAACACACAAAAAGTCTCGAGTTCATGTAATTTCAAAAAATTGAAATCCCTTTGTAACAAACGAGTTTCCGTATGAAACCCTGATACTTCGAAAGAGATTGCCTATTTTGTAGACGAAGTGCATGCAGTTTTTGTCGTAGCCCTCTCAACTTTTCAGCACATTCTATGTGGGTGAAATGATGATACCATGCCAACTTTCAACCTTTTAAGAGTTCAATTGTAGTACTTTTCATTTCCAGGGTCATATAGCTAAAAAATTTAGTAAATGCATGAAAAATAACAAATGAACACAGAAAGGGTTTAAAATTGATGATGTGGCTTTGAATGGTGCATTTTGAACACACACAAAGTCTGGAGTTCAAATAAGTTAAAAAAACAAATCCCTATGTAACAAACGAGTTTCCGTATAAAACCGGGATACTTCGAAAGAGATTGTCCGTTTTTTACATGAAGTGCATCCATTTTTTGCCGTAACCCTCTCAACTTTTTAACACATTCTATGTGGGTGAATTGATGATACCGTGCCATCTTTCAACCTTTTCAGAGTTCATTTGTAGTGCTTTTCATTTTCAGTGTCATATAGCTCAAAAAAATGAGATCCTTTGTAACACTCGAGTTTCCGTATGAAAGCCTGATACTTCGAAAGAGATTGTTCGTTTTGTACACGAAGTGCATCCATGTTTCGCCGTAACCCTCTCAACTTTTTAGCACATTCTATGTGGGTGAAATGATGATACCCTGCCAACTTTCAACCTTTTGAGAGTTCATTTGTAGATCTTTTCATTTTCAGGGTCATATAGCTCAAAAAAATCAGTAAATGCATGAAAAATAACAAATGAAGTCAGAAAGGTTTGAGAATTGATGATGTGGCTTTGAATGGTGCATTTTGAACACACAAAAAGTCTCGAGTTCAAGTAATTTCAAAAAATTTAAATCCCTTTGTAACACACGAGTTTCCGTATGAAAGCCTGATACTTCGAAAGAGATTGTTTGTTTTGTACACGAAGTGCATCCATGTTTTGCCGTAACCCTCTCAACTTTTTAGCACATTCTATGTGGGTGAAATGATGATACCATGCCAACTTTCAACCTTTTGAGAGTTCATTGTAGGGCTTTTCATTTTCAGGGTCATATAGCGCAAAAAAATCAGTAAATGCATGAAAAATAACAAATGAAGTCAGAAAGGTTTGAGAATTGATGATGCAGCTTTGAATGGTGCATTTGAACACACAAAAAGTCTCGAGTTCAAGTAATTTCAAAAAATTGAAATTCCTTTGTAACACACGAGTTTCCGTATGAAAGCCTGATACATCGAAAGAGATTGTTCGTTTTGTACACGAAGTGCATCCATGTTTTGCCGTAACCCTCTCAACTTTTTAGCACATTCTATGTGGGTGAAATGATGATACCATGCCAACTTTCAACCTTTTGAGATTTCATTGTAGGGCTTTTCATTTTCAGGGTCATATAGCTCAAAAAAATCAGTAAATGCATGAAAAATAACAAATGAAGTCAGAAAGGTTTGAGAATTGATGATGCGGCTTTGAATGGTGCATTTTGAACACACAAAAAGGCTCGAGTTCAAGTAATTTCAAAAAATTGAAATCCCTTTGTAACACACGAGTTTCCGTATGAAAGCCTGATACTTCGAAAGAGATTGTTCGTTTTGTACACGAAGTGCATCCAGTTTTTGTCGTAGCCGTCTCAACTTTTCAGCACATTCTATGTGGGTGAAATGATGATACCATGCCAACTTTCAACCTTTTGAGAGTTCATTGTAGGGCTTTTCATTTTCAGGGTCATATAGCTCAAAAAAATCAGTAAATGCATGAAAAATAACAAATGAAGTCAGAAAGGTTTGAGAATTGATGATGTGGCTTTGAATGGTGCATTTTGAACACACAAAAAGTCTCGAGTTCAAGTAATTTCAAAAAATTGAAATCCCTTTGTAACAAACGACTTTCCGTATGAAACCCTGATACTTCGAAAGAGAATGCCCGTTTTGTAGACGAAGTGCATCCAGTTTTTGTCGTAGCCGTCTCAACTTTTCAGCACATTCTATGTGGTTGATATAATGATACCATGCCAACTTTCAACCTTTTCAGAGTTCAATTGTAGTGCTTTTCATTTCCAGGGTCATATAGCTAAAAACATAAGTAAATGCATCAAAAGTAACAAATGAACACAGAAATGGTTTAAAATTGATGATCTGGCTTTGAATGGTGCATTTTGAACACACACAAAGTCTGGAGTTCAAATAAGTTAAAAAAAACAAATCCCTATGTAACAAACGAGTTTCCGTATAAAACCGGGATACTTCGAAAGAGATTGTCCGTTTTTTACATGAAGTGCATCCATTTTTTGCCGTAACCCTCTCAACTATTTAGCACATTCTATGTGGGTGAATTGATGATACCGTGCCATCTTTCAACCTTTTCAGAGTTCATTTGTAGTGCTTTTCATTTTCAGTGTCATATAGCTCAAAAAAATGTGATCCTTTGTAACACACGAGTTTCCGTATGAAAGCCTGATACTTCGAAAGAGTTTGTTCGTTTTGTACACGAAGTGCATCCATGTTTTGCCGTAACCCTCTCAACTTTTTAGCATAGTCTATGTGGGTGAAATGATGATACCGTGCCATCTTTCAACCTTTTCAGAGTTCATTTGTAGTGCTTTTCATTTTCAGTGTCATATAGCTCAAAAAAATGAGATCCTTTGTAACACACGAGTTTCCGTATGAAAGCCTGATACTTCGAAAGAGATTGTTCGTTTTGTACACGAAGTGCAACCATGTTTCGCTGTAACCCTCTCAACTTTTTAGCACATTCTATGTGGGTGAAATGATGATACCCTGCCAACTTTCAACCTTTTGAGAGTTCATTTGTAGAGATTTTCATTTTCAGGGTCATATAGCTCAAAAAATCAGTAAATGCATGAAAAATAACAAATGAAGTCAGAAAGGTTTGAGAATTGATGATGTGGCTTTGAATGGTGCATTTTGAACACACAAAAAGGCTCGAGTTCAAGTAATTTCAAAAAATTGAAATCCCTTTGTAACACACGAGTTTCCGTATGAAAGCCTCATACTTCGAAAGAGATTGTTTGTTTTGTACACGAAGTGCATCCATGTTTTGCCGTAACCCTCTCAACTTTTTAGCACATTCTATGTGGGTGAAATGATGATACCATGCCAACTTTCAACCTTTTGAGAGTTCATTGTAGGGCTTTTCATTTTCAGGGTCATATAGCTCAAAAAAATCAGTAAATGCATGAAAAATAACAAATGAAGTCAGAAAGGTTTGAGAATTGATGATGCGGCTTTGAATGGTGCATTTTGAACACACAAAAAGTCTCGAGTTCAAGTAATTTCAAAAAATTGAAATCCCTTTGTAACACACGAGTTTCCGTATGAAAGCCAGATACTTCGAAAGAGATTGTTCGTTTTGTACACGAAGTGCATCCATGTTTCGCCGTAACCCTCTCAACTTTTTAGCACATTCTATGTGGGTGAAATGATGATACCCTGCCAACTTTCAACCTTTTGAGAGTTCATTTGTAGAGCTTTTCATTTTCAGGGTCATATAGCTCAAAAAATCAGTAAATGCATGAAAAATAACAAATGAAGTCAGAAAGGTTTGAGAATTAATGATGTGGCTTTGAATGGTGCATTTTGAACACACAAAAAGTCTCGAGTTCAAGTAATTTCAAAAAATTGAAATCCCTTTGTAACACACGAGTTTCCGTATGAAAGCCTGATACTTCGAAAGAGATTGTTCGTTTTGTGCACGAAGTGCATCCATGTTTTGCCGTAACCCTCTCAACTTTTTAGCACATTCTATGTGGGTGAAATGATGATACCATGCCAACTTTCAACCTTTTGAGTGTTCATTGTAGGGCTTTTCATTTTCAGGGTCATATAGCTCAAAAAAAGCCAGTAAATGCATGAAAAATAACAAATGAAGTCAGAAAGGTTTGAGAATTGATGATGCGGATTTGAATGGTGCATTTTGAACACACAAAAAGTCTCGAGTTCAAGTAATTTCAAAAAATTGAAATCCCTTTGTAACACACGAGTTTCCGTATGAAAGCCTGATACTTCGAAAGAGATTGTTCGTTTTGTGCACGAAGTGCATCCATGTTTTGCCGTAACCCTCTCAACTTTTTAGCACATTCTATGTGGGTGAAATGATGATACCATGCCAACTTTCAACCTTTTGAGAGTTCATTGTAGGGCTTTTCATTTTCAGGGTCGTATAGCTCAAAAAAATCAGTAAATGCATGAAAAATAACAAATGAAGTCAGAAAGGTTTGAGAATTGATGATGCGGCTTTGAATGGTGCATTTTGAACACACAAAAAGTCTCGAGTTCAAGTAATTTCAAAAAATTGAAATCCCTTTGTAACAAACGAGTTTCCGTATGAAACCCTGATACTTCGAAAGAGATTGCCCGTTTTGTAGACGAAGTGCATCCAGTTTTTGTCGTAGCCCTCTCAACTTTTCAGCACATTCTATGTGGGTGAAATGATGATACCATGCCAACTTTCAACCTTTTCAGAGTTCAATTGTAGTGCTTTTCATTTCCAGGGTCATATAGCTAAAAAATAAGTAAATGCATGAAAAGTAACAAATGAACACAGAAAGGGTTTAAAATTGATGATGTGGCTTTGAATGGTGCATTTTGAACACACAAAGTCTGGAGTTCAAATAAGTTAAAAAACAAATCCCTATGTAACAAACGAGTTTCCGTATAAAACCGGGATACTTCGAAAGAGATTGTCCGTTTTTTACATGAAGTGCATCCATTTTTTGCCGTAACCCTCTCAACTTTTTAGCACATTCTATGTGGGTGAATTGATGATACCATGCCATCTTTCAACCTTTTAAGAGTTCATTTGTAGTGCTTTTCATTTTCAGTGTCATATAGCTCAAAAAAATGAGATCCTTTGTAACACACGAGTTTCCGTATTAAAGCCTGATACTTCGAAAGAGATTGTTCGTTATGTACACGAAGTGCATCCATGTTTTGCCGTAACCCTCTCAACTTTTTAGCACATTCTATGTGGGTGAAATGATGATACCCTGCCAACATTCAACCTTTTGAGAGTTCATTTGTAGAGCTTTTCATTTTCAGGGTCATATAGCTCAAAAAATCAGTAAATGCATGAAAAATAACAAATGAAGTCAGAAAGGTTTGAGAATTGATAATGTGGCTTTGAAAGGTGCATTTTGAACACACAAAAAGTCTCGAGTTCAAGTAATTTCAAAAAATTGAAATCCCTTTGTAACACACGAGTTTCCGTATGAAAGCCTGATACTTCGAAAGAGATTGTTTGTTTTGTACACGAAGTGCATCCATGTTTTGCCGTAACCCTCTCAACTTTTTAGCACATTCTATGTGGGTGAAATGATGATACCATGCCAACTTTCAACCTTTTGAGAGTTCATTGTAGGGCTTTTCATTTTCAGGGTCATATAGCTCAAAAAAATCAGTAAATGCATGAAAAATAACAAATGAAGTCAGAAAGGTTTGAGAATTGATTATGCGGCTTTGAATGGTGCATTTTGAACACACAAAAAGTCTCGAGTTCAAGTAATTTCAAAAAATTGAAATCCCTTTGTAACACACGAGTTTCCGTATGAAAGCCAGATACTTCGAAAGAGATTGTTCGTTTTGTACACGAAGTGCAATCATGTTTCGCCGTAACCCTCTCAACTTTTTAGCACATTCTATGTGGGTGAAATGATGATACCCTGCCAACTTTCAACCTTTTGAGAGTTCATTTGTAGAGCTTTTCATTTTCAGGGTCATATAGCTCAAAAAATCAGTAAATGCATGAAAAATAACAAATGAAGTCAGAAAGGTTTGAGAATTAATGATGTGGCTTTGAATGGTGCATTTTGAACACACAAAAAGTCTCGAGTTCAAGTAATTTCAAAAAATTGAAATCCCTTTGTAACACACGAGTTTCCGTATGAAAGCCTGATACTTCGAAAGAGATTGTTCGTTTTGTGCACGAAGTGCATCCATGTTTTGCCGTAACCCTCTCAACTTTTTAGCACATTCTATGTGGGTGAAATGATGATACCATGCCAACTTTCAACCTTTTGAGTGTTCATTGTAGGGCTTTTCATTTTCAGGGTCATATAGCTAAAAAAAAATCAGTAAATGCATGAAAAATAACAAATGAAGTCAGAAAGGTTTGAGAATTGATGATGCGGCTTTGAATGGTGCATTTTGAACACACAAAAAGTCTCGAGTTCAAGTAATTTCAAAAAATTGAAATCCCTTTGTAACACACGAGTTTCCGTATGAAAGCGTGATACTTCGAAAGAGATTGTTCGTTTTGTACACGAAGTGCATCCAGTTTTTGTCGTAGCCCTCTCAACTTTTCAGCACATTCTATGTGGGTGAAATGATGATACCATGCCAACTTTCAACCTTTTCAGAGTTCAATTGTAGTGCTTTTCATTTCCAGGGTCATATAGCTAAAAAATACGTAAATGCATGAAAAGTAACAAATGAACACAGAAAGGGTTTAAAATTGATGATGTGGCTTTGAATGGTGCATTTTGAACACACAAAGTCTGGAGTTCAAATAATTTCAAAAAATTGAAATCCCTTTGTAACAAACGAGTTTCCGTATGAAACCCTGATACTTCGAAAGAGAATGCCCGTTTTGTAGACGAAGTGCATCCAGTTTTTGTCGTAGCCCTCTCTACTTTTCAGCACATTCTATGTGGGTGAAATGATGATGCCATGCCAACTTTCAACCTTTTCAGAGTTCAATTGTAGTGCTTTTCATTTCCAAGGTCATATAGCTAAAAAAATAAGTAAATGCATGAAAAGTAACAAATGAACACAGAAATGGTTTAAAATTTATGATGTGGCTTTGAATGTTGCATTTTGAACACACACAAAGTCTGGAGTTCAAATAAGTTAAAAAAACAAATCCCTATGTAACAAACAAGTTTCCGTATAAAACAGGGATACTTCGAAAGAGATTGTCCGTTTTTTACATGAAGTGCATCCATTTTTTGCCGTAACCCTCTCAACTTTTTAGCACATTCTATGTGGGTGAATTGATGATACCGTGCTATCTTTCAACCTTTTCAGAGTTCATTTGTAGTGCTTTTCATTTTCAGTGTCATATAGCTCAAAAAAATGAGATCCTTTGTAAAACACGAGTTTCCGTATTAAAACCTGATACTTCGAAAGAGATTGTTCGTTTTGTACACGAAGTGCATCCATGTTTTGCCGTAACCCTCTCAACTTTTTAGCACAGTCTATGTGGGTGAAATGATGATACCGTGCCATCTTTCAACCTTTTCAGAGTTCATTTGTAGTGCTTTTCATTTTCGGTGTCATATAGCTCAAAAAAATGAGATCCTTTGTAACACACGAGTTTCCGTATGAAAGCCTGATACTTCGGAAGAGATTGTTCGTTTTGTACACGAAGTGCAACCATGTTTCGCCGTAACCCTCTCAACTTTTAGCACATTCTATGTGGGTGAAATGATGATACCCTGCCAACTTTCAACCTTTTGAGAGTTCATTTGTAGAGATTTTCATTTTCAGGGTCATATAGCTCAAAAAATCAGTAAATGCATGAAAAATAACAAATGAAGTCAGAAAGGTTTGAGAATTGATGATGTGGCTTTGAATGGTGCATTTAGAACACACAAAAAGTCTCGAGTTCAAGTAATTTCAAAAAATTGAAATCCCTTTGTAACACACGAGTTTCCGTATGAAAGCCTGATACTTCGAAAGAGATTGTTTGTTTTGTACACGAAGTGCATCCATGTTTTGCCGTAACCCTCTCAACTTTTTAGCACATTCTATGTGGCTGAAATGATGATACCATGCCAACTTTCAACCTTTTGAGAGTTCATTGTAGGGCTTTTCATTTTCAGGGTCATATAGCTCAAAAAAATCAGTAAATGCATGAAAAATAACAAATGAAGTCAGAAAGGTTTGAAAATTGATGATGCGGCTTTGAATGGTGCATTTTGAACACACAAAAAGTCTCGAGTTCAAGTAATTTCAAAAAATTGAAATCCCTTTGTAACACACGAGTTTCCGTATGAAAGCCTGATACTTCGAAAGAGATTGTTCGTTTTCTACACGAAGTGCATCCAGGTTTTGCCGTAACCCTCTCAACTTTTTAGCACATTCTATGTGGGTGAAATGATGATACCATGCCAACTTTCAACCTTTTGAGAGTTCATTGTAGGGCTTTTCATTTTCAGGGTCATATAGCTCAAAAAAATCAGTAAATGCATGAAAAATAACAAATGAAGTCAGAAAGGTTTGAGAATTGATGATGCGGCTTTGAATGGTGCATTTTGAACACACAAAAAGTCTCGAGTTCAAGTAATTTCAAAAAATTGAAATCCCTTTGGAACAAACGAGTTTCCGTATGAAACCCTGATACTTCGAAAGAGAATGCTCGTTTTGTAGACGAAGTGCATGCAGTTTTTGTCGTAGCCCTCTCAACTTTTCAGCACATTCTTTGTGGGTGAAATGATGATACCATGCCAACTTTCAACCTTTTCAGAGTTCAATTGTAGTGCTTTTCATTTCCAGGGTCATATAGCTAAAAAAATAAGTAAATGCATGAAAAGTAACAAATGAACACATAAAGGGTTTAAAATTGATGATATGGCTTTGAATGGTGCATTTTGAACACACACAAAGTCTGGAGTTCAAATAAGTTAAAAAAAACAAATCCCTATGTAACAAACGACTTTCCGTATAAAACCGGGATACTTCGAAAGAGATTGTCCGTTTTGTACACGAAGTGCATCCATGTTTTGCCGTAACCCTCTCAACTTTTTAGCACATTCTATGTGGGTGAATTGATGATACCGTGGCATCTTTCACCCTTTCCAGAGTACATTTGTAGTGCTTTTCATTTGCAGTGTCATATAGCTCAAAAAAATGAGATACTTTGTAACACACGAATTTCCGTATGAAAGCCTGATACTTCAAAAGAGATTGTTCGTTTTGTACACGAAGTGCATCCATGTTTTGCCGTAACCCTCTCAACTTTTTAGCACATTCTATGTGGGTGAAATGATGATACCCTGCCAACTTTCAACCTTTTGAGAGTTCATTTGTAGAGCTTTTCATTTTCAGGGTCATATAGCTCAAAAAATCAGTAAATGCATGAAAAATAACAAATGAAGTCAGAAAGGTTTGAGAATTGATAATGTGGCTTTGAATGGTGCATTTTGAACGCACAAAAAGTCTCGAGTTCAAGTAATTTAAAAAAATTGAAATCCCTTTGTATCACACGAGTTTCCGTATGAAAGCCAGATACATCGAAAGAGATTGTTCGTTTTGTACACGAAGTGCATCCATGTTTTGCCATAACCCTCTCAACTTTTTAGCACATTCTATGTGGGTGAAATGATGATACCATGCCAACTTTCAACCTTTTGAGAGTTCATTGTAGGGCTTTTCATTTTCAGGGTCATATAGCTCAAAAAAATCAGTAAATGCATGAAAAATAACAAATGAAGTCAGAAATGTTTGAGAATTGATGATGCGGCTTTGAATGGTGCATTTTGAACACACAAAAAGTCTCGAGTTCAAGTAATTTCAAAAAATTGAAATCCCTTTGTAACAAACGAGTTTCCGTATGAAACCCTGATACTTCGAAAGAGATTGCCCGTTTTGTAGACGAAGTGCATGCAGTTTTTGTCGTAGCCCTCTCAACTTTTCAGCACATTCTATGTGGGTGAAATGATGATACCATGCCAACTTTCAACCTTTTCAGAGTTCAATTGTAGTGCTTTTCATTTCCAGGGTCATATAGCTAAAAAAATAAGTAAATGCGTGAAAAGTAACAAATGAACACAGAAAGGGTTTAAAATTGATGATGTGGCTTTGAATGGTGCATTTTGAACACACACAAAGTCTGGAGTTCAAATATGTTAAAAAAACAAATCCCTATGTAACAAACGAGTTTCCGTATAAAACCGGGATACTTCGAAAGAGATTGTCCGTTTTTTACATGAAGTGCATCCATTTTTTGCCGTAACCCTCTCAACTTTTTAGCACATTCTATGTGGGTGAAATGATGATACCGTGCCATCCAACCTTTTCAGAGTTCATTTGTAGTTGTAACACCCCGAGAATCATGCTACAGTAACTCCCTGTGATTAAGCTAATCATGTTGCTAAACAGGGCTTGATCACATTTGAATCACATTTCCTTTTCAAAACTCCTAGTTCAAACTTCAGTTAAATTTAAAAGTGGAAAATAAAACTTTTCAAATGTCAAAACTAAAATGTTCTAAAGGTGACAAATAAATCATATGTAATATTGGTGGAGGAACCAAGTCTTTATAAAATGTTTAAATGCACCAAACTAATTAAATCAGTAGCTAAAACCATTAATTAAATGCCTTTTGTATTTTGTAAAATATTAAACTATATTATTTTGGGATGAAACTTTTTGTGGTTGTGACTTATTTGGTAACAACAAATTAGGTGCCATTTTGGTATTTTGCTAAAACAAAATAAAAGAGAAACTAGAAATAAAACAGAAAAGGAAAATAAATAAAGAAAAAGGGCAAAAGGAAAGAAAACCCCCCCGGCTCCCCAAGGGCCTTGGCCCACTGGCCCAGCCGGCCGAATCGGTCCAGCGGCCCAGCAAGCCCCCCTCCCCTTGTCGTCTTCCCCCCTCCTCGTCTGTTCACCCGATCGAGGGCGCACGCCCTCGCGGTCCCCGCCGGACCTGCTCGCCGCCCCACGCCGCCACATCGCCGAGGGGATAAGGATGAGTCCCCTAGGCCTCGTCGACAACCCTCGAGATCTTTCTCCCCCGCCTGCTCCTCTCCCTCGCTTTTCCATCTCGCCCGAGCACCATCATCGCCGCCGTTCGCCATTAACGCGGCCACCATGCTCCCCGCGCCTCGCCGAGGAGTCCAACAGCTCCGCCTGCTTCCTCTACTCCATCTCTGACCAAGGGTTCGAGCTCGGCGCCACCACAGCCCCGGAATCGAGTTCTTCCGCGCCTACGGTCGCCGGCGCTCCTCCGCCGATTGCCGACGCCCTGCTGCTCCTAAGCCACCACCGTGGCCTCCGTGTGCCTCCCCGGTGAGCAGTCTCTCCTTCCCCCTCTCTCAGCGCTGCCCGTAGATGCCCGTAGCCGCCACTTCCATTTCAGCCGAGCTTTTCTCCGCCGCGGTGCTCGTCGTCGTCGCTACCGACGATAAAGTGCTCAACCGAGCTCGTAGATGTGCTCCGGGCACCTCTAGGACCCCGTCGGACCCCTCTTTTGGGCATGTCGCAGCCTCTGTCGTTGTTCGCGATGACGCCAGATCACCGGCGTCCGCCACGGTCGACACCGCCGTCGATGTAACGCGCCACTCCGGTCGAGTTAGCCCATGGGACCGACGTAGATCGATGCGGCGTCGGACGCTCGATCGAACGCGCCTAGCCGCACCTCTCCTCATGCCCCGTAGCGTTTTTCCGACGAAGTCCGGCGATGCTCCGCCGCGGAGATGGTCGCCGGCGTGTCTCCGGCGCCGCCCGCCGACGTGCCCCTCCGGGCCCCACCCCAGTGCCCCTGCCAGTGGCCCCCACGGGCCCCAGTTGACTGGGTTGACCCAGTCAACTACTGACTGGGCAGGCCCAGTCACTGACATGCGGGCCCCGCCGCAAAAATTAAAAAAAAAAGAAAAGAAAAAGAAAATGTTTTATAAATAAAAATAATTAGTTTAATTAATCTCTCACTGACAGGTGGGCCCAGTAGTTAATTAACTAAAAACTAATTAGTTTAATCCTCTGTTAACCCACTGTCTATGACAGGTGGGTCCCCCTTGTCAGTTTGACCAGTCAACCCGGACTGTTGACCGCTGATGTCACTCCTATGTCATGCTGACGTCATATCCCTTTTTCTGTTAATTAAATAATTCCAGAAATTCAAATAAACTTTGAAAATTCATATCTTTTAAACCGTAACTCGGATGAAAATGTTTTCTATATGAAAGTTGCTCAGAACGACGAGACGAATCCGGATACGCAGTCCGTTCGTCCACCACACCTCCCTAACCTATCGAACTCGCAACTTTCCCCCTCCGGTCCGTCTGTCCGAAAACGCGAAACATCGGGAAGACTTTCCCGGATGTTTTCCCCCCTTCACCGGTACCACCTCATACCGCGTTAGAACACGTCTAGCTCTGCCTGTTATCTTGTTATGCACTTGCTTGCTATGTATTTACTGTTTCTCCCCCCTCTTCTCTTCGGTAGACCCCGTGACGATGGTGATGCCCCTGTGGTCGACTACGTCATCGATGACCCCTCCTTGTTGTCTGAGCAACCAGGCAAGCCCCCCCTTGATCACCAGATATCGCCTACTCTCCTCTATACTGCTTGCATTAGAGTAGTGTAGCATGTTACTGCTTTCGGTTAATCCTATTCTGTTGCATAGCCTGTCATTGTTGCTACAGTTGTTTCCCTTACCTGCTACCCTACTGCTTAGTATAGGATGCTAGTTTTCCATCAGTGGCCCTACATTCTTGTCCGTCTGCTGTGCTATACTATCGGGCCGTGATCACCTGGGCGGTGATCACGGGCATATACTTGTATACTATATACATGACACATGTGATGACTAAAGTCGGGTCGGCTCGTAGGAGTACCCGCAAGTGGATCTTTGTGGCGGAGCGACAGGGCAGGTTGAGACCGCCTAGGTAAGAGGTGGGCCTGGCCCTGGTCGGCGTTCGCGGATACTTAACACGCTTAACGAGATCTTGGTATTTGATCTGAGTCTGGCCATTTGGTCTATACGCACTAACCATCTACGTGGGAGTAGTTATGGGTATCCCGACGTCGTGGTATCAGCCGAAGCTCTTTTGACGTCAGCGACTGAGTGGCGCGCGCCGTGTTGGACCACTTTGACGTAACCGCCGTGATCGTGTGGGTTGCTAGGTCTGCTCGCGGCCGCGTTCGCAACGTGCAGGTGTGCATAGGGCGATGGGCCCAGACCCCTGCGCGCATAGGATTAGACCGGCGTGCTGACCTCTCTGTTGAGCCTAGGTGGGGCTGCGACGTGTTGATCTTACGAGGCCGGGCATGACCCAGAAAAGTGTGTCCGGCCAATTGGGATCGAGCGTGTTGGGTTATGTGGTGCACCCCTGCAGGGAAGTTTATCTATTCGAATAGCCGTGTCCCTCGGTAAAAGGACGACCCGGAGTTGTACCTTGAGCTTATGACAACTAGAACTGGATACTGAATAAAATACACCCTTCCTAGTGCCAGATACAACCCGGTGATCGCTCTCTAACAGGGCGACGAGGAGGGGATTGCCGGGTAGGATTATGCTATGCGATGCTACTTGGAGGACTTCAATCTACTCTCTTCTACATGCTGCAAGATGGAGATGTCCAGAAGCGTAGTCTTCGACAGGACTAGCTATCCCCCTCTTATTCTGGCATTCTGCAGTTCAGTCCACTGATATGCCCCTTTACACATATACCCATGCATATGTAGTGTAGCTCCTTGCTTGCGAGTACTTTGGATGAGTACTCACGGTTGCTTTTCTCCCTCTTTTCCCCTTTCTATACCGGATTGTCGCAATCAGATGTTGGAGTTCAGGAGCCAGACGCCACCGTCGACGACGACACCTACGACACTGGAGGTGCCTACTACTACGTGCAGGCCGCTGACGACGACCAGGAGTAGTTAGGAGGTCCCAGGCAGGAGGCCTTGCCTTTTCGATCGTTGCTACTTTTGTGCTAAGCCTTCTTAAGGCAATCTTGTTTAACTTATGTCTGTACTCAGATATTGTTGCTTCCGCTGACTCGTCTATGATCGAGCACTTGTATTCGAGCCCTCGAGGCCCCTGGCTTGTATTATAATGCTTGTATGACTTATTTATGTTTTAGAGTTGTGTTGTGATATCTTCCCGTGAGTCCCTGATCTTGGTCGTACACATTTGCGTGCATGATTAGTGTACGGTCAAATCGGGGGCGTCATAAGTTGGTATCACAGCCAACTGCCTGTAGGAATCCCCCTTTCCAACTCCTTGGCCGAAGTCGAGTCTAGTCGTTGAAAAACTTTTACTAACATGGCTGTGTGGCTTACGGGCCCACGTCGCCATTGGGTGGTATTAGGATCTTTTACTCCTTGTCTATACTCTGGGACTCTGATCTCTCTTCTATTCGGGTTAAGTGAATTTTGCTAAATCTAACATTAGGATCTCGTTATCACTTTCACTCGGAGAGCCCCTTATTACTGATGATCGTCTGCTGCCCGTGAAGACCCTGAAGATACTCTCCGCTGATAACCCGAGAACTTGTGTTCATCGCTTTTGCAATTCCCTTTCATCGATAAACTCCTATGGATAACCACGTATACTTGCCACTCATACAATGTTTCCCAGTTGATCTTGTTATTACAAGATACCCCGAAATTCTCTCTGTCGTTCCGAGAATCCTTTGAGCTTACTGCCTTGCTGTTCTTTGTCACCTGAATACCCCTACGGATAATTCTCGCACTTACCGAGTATCCGCTCATCCCCAGTTGATTCAAGTATTCCACAATAGTCTTCAAAATACTATTCGATCTTCCGAAAATTCTCAGGAGCCTATTGCTCTTGAAATTCTTGTTTGCTTGCATTATGGTTAATCCCATAAGTCTCGTAATCTTATTGGCATCTCTTGTCTTTATCATTTTGAGTCCGTTGATTCAATTTGTTGTGAATGCTCGCAAACCTCAATCATATTCTAGAATTCATTCTTCCGGCTCGGACGCCATTCTAAACGTGAGCTGGATCTCGACCTATCAAATTTCCATCGATGGTACCCCTAAGCCTACTCAACTTAACCATCCTTGCTCAGAGCGTTGCTTCTGACCCCCTGATTTGGAAATCATAATTCCTTTGCATTTGAACTTTGAGTTAGTCAGTTGTTTCTATAATCAGATCTCCTTACATTCTTCTTCCTCTGGTTGAGTACTGATGCTCACATCAGATCCCTTGTGGACCACCAGACCCTTTTGTCGGATTTTATCCGACAATGTCCTCCATATTAAATAAGCTTGTGAGCTTTTCCTCGGATACATGATGCCTTTGGTAAATTGTATCCTCTGCTTTGTCGACCGTGCTCTACTTCTGAGCTTGTGTTATTTACTCCTGAAGTTTGTAGTCTATCTTTCTTCGATGCCCCGATGGGTTGAACCTATGCCTTCCTTAATCTGTGTGAACCCGAAAGATTTCGCGGGACATACTTATCTGGTATTGCACCAGGTAAAACTTTCGACATCTAATGTCATTATCAAAATACGAGAGGCGAAGGGAAGGTTATGCATTGAAGAAGTGGGAGTCGACCTTGAACTTTGTGTTCATGCCCATGGACACGATGTAGATCTTATCACTAAAAGCTTCTCTTAAATTAATTATTCCCTTGGTATAAGTTCATCTTATATCTGGGATCTGGCCTTTTTCAATCGTGGTTCCGACCATGTTCTCCTTTAAATACCATTTCTTGGACAAGTTAAATCACTTGTCTCCTGCAGGTCAATACGCCTGCCCAACCTCTATTATGATCTACCTTGAGTGTTACCCCTGGTATCTCGGGGATATCTTACCATTGCACTACATCTTATAAACTTTGATGAAGTACTACCTTACCTTGTCTTTGTCACTTCATGGGCTCTGGGTTGTTTGTCAACTGAGAACACCGAATAGTGAATCAAGTCCGCACTCCGATTCAATAACTCTAGGTAATTTTCGTTGCTTACGAGTTTAATAATCATTAAATCATTCCTAGCCTGATCGGCTATATCATTAGCGTGCTAAATTTTAACTGTGCTACCTGGTCCTTAACCCCGTAACACAACTTTCGATGATGAGCTAAGCCTACGCCGATCTTCCTCTCATACCATTTCACCTGGAACAACAAGCTTGAGTTCAAGCGTGTGTCCTAATCATGGTTCCAATAACCGTCCGCTTCATTATTCGTTCGACTTGATGACATCGCCGATCGATTACCTCTTCATAAATTCTCGCTACAAATGTGTCGTGAACATCATCAACATTCTGAGCTCTTCCAAGATATCTATCGAATTCTGGATGAGAAATACCATCCTTGCCCTCGATGATTTGTTTTATCATCGACCATTTTATTGCCTTCCATTCAACACAAACTTGTTCGTGTTTTGTGTTGTACCTTGATTTCCTTGCTATCTAGCTTATGATATGTTCTACCCTGGAGTATTACCATCTTTTATGTCAAGAATGTCGTAAGAATCTCACCACCTCGTATGACATCTTGGTACAGTGATACTTCTCCCCATCACCATTCTTTCTTGGTCCCCGTGTTGTTTCTAAAAGGAATACCGACCAATGGTCTGTGATGTGTAAATTCTAAACTTCTAGCAACCCTATTGCTTTGAAGTTATTGGTCTATAGTTTCATTCTACGTCTATGGCTTAATGAATCATCATTCGGACATTGTTTGTGCTACCTAGCCCATATTTCGGGTGCACATTTCAACCAATGTTTAACTGTGTATGTTTTCCTCGAGCATACATCATTAAGTCATTCGATCTAGCTAATGTTATCTCCTTGTTCACATAGTGATGGAAATCCATCTTTTGGGAATCTCAATGGAGTGTCGCTGAGTCAATCAGTCACCTCCTCACCTCTCCTTGATGAATTGAACCCTTGTTCGGAACTCGCTTCCATAGTTCATTTCCGGAGAATCTTACAATGTCATCCCATCAATTTGTGTTGCACCTTTCTTCTAAGACATCCTAAGTTTGAGGTAACCTGACACCAATCTGATCTGAATCTTGGTCAGAAATGATGGTTGGAATGTAATTCCAAGAGTTATAGCATTAGTCTTTTTATAACCCGGTAAGATGATGTCATGCCTAGCACACATGGCCGGATGACCTATTGATATAGTATCCTCCTTACCAAGGTTAGCCGTTCTTCCATGAGGAAATTGTAAGACTTATTCCATAAGTTGTTCCTGATGGATCCTTTGTGGATCCATGGCCTGATCTTACCTATTGACCATGTCAATGCTATCTCGAAGCATGTCTATGGTACTCTGGGTTTCAACAGGAACATTTGAAGCCCAAAGCTAATTGTTTCCTGCTCAATTATCCAAACACCGTTGTATGGGTAATGTCATGAAATTTCCTTCCCCTTACCTAAAGAGTTTTCTACATTATATCCCGTCATGGATATCATGCTCTGCTTAACCTTGGGAAGAATATACCCTTGAAATATGTGTTTTAACACATTTTCCTTTCCATTCTTCTGTTTAATCTGATAATCATATTTTCCTTTCCATTGGTTGGTTTAACGTTTCTTGTGATCTATATGATCTAAGCAGTAATATTTTTCTGCTTATCTAAACACCTCAATGTACGACTCTGTCAGTAAGACCCTGTTATTATTGTTGGTGACATTTCGGTAACCACCAATGGACGAGAACTTTGCCTAATGGTCCGCCTCGTTTCAACGAGCAGGAAAATGGTTCTCTTCGTCCCTCGCCCTTGGTACCGACGATGTTGCTGACATATAACTGACAGGCTACCCTCTGCCATGCCTTGCTATCATAATCGTGCAAGATGTCACCGCCCTTCCTACTTTTAACCCACATGGTGGGCCCATAACCCACAGTTCCACAGGATCGAGACCTGACTCTTATGTACACCCCCTGTTTCCAAGGTTGTTCCTCGCACCTGGCCTCGTATGTAATTCACGAGCCACCTTCAGGTCTGATATCGGACACAATACTTATTCCCATTGCTTTGACCCTTTCACGCCCTATAACTGGCATCGAACGATTGCCTGCCCGCTCGAAACTTCCCAGGTTACCTCCTTACTTTGCTCTCGATATTTTCTTAAGTTTCGATTCGAGGGTTACCTTTCGCCACCTTCCTCGATGCTGTCGACCCGATAGACAACCTTGTCGAGGCCCGTTCTCCCAGAATGCCCACCCCTTATTCTTTCATAAGTACGATGGAGTTCCTGAAGAAAGGACGCCGACTTCATCATGATGACCGGAGCAGAGAAATGAAGACATCAATGTATTGGACCAGCCTCTTCAAGAAGTGCAAGCCAGGATGAGAAGACCCGCTAGATTCGGTACCAAACCTTCCCCCCTTACTCCCCTCTTAAATATCGGGACGAGATTTCTTGTAGTGGAGGAGATTTGTAACACCCCGAGAATCATGCTACAGTAACTCCCTGTGATTAAGCTAATCATGTTGCTAAACAGGGCTTGATCACATTTGAATCACATTTCCTTTTCAAAACTCCTAGTTCAAACTTCAATTAAATTTAAAAGTGGAAAATAAAACTTTTCAAATGTCAAAACTAAAATGTTCTAAAGGTGACAAATAAATCATATGTAATATTGGTGGAGGAACCAAGTCTTTATAAAATGTTTAAATGCACCAAACTAATTAAATCAGTAGCTAAAACCATTAATTAAATGCCTTTTGTATTTTGTAAAATATTAAACTATATTATTTTGGGATGAAACTTTTTGTGGTTGTGACTTATTTGGTAACAACAAATTAGGTGCCATTTTGGTATTTTGCTAAAACAAAATAAAAGAGAAACTAGAAATAAAACAGAAAAGGAAAATAAATAAAAAAAAGGGCAAAAGGAAAGAAAACCCCCCCCCCGGCTCCCCAAGGGCCTTGGCCCACTGGCCCAGCCGGCCGAATCGGTCCAGCGGCCCAGCAAGCCCCCCTCCCCTTGTCGTCTTCCCCCCTCCTCGTCTGTTCACCCGACCGAGGGCGCACGCCCTCGCCGTCCCCGCCGGACCTGCTCGCCGCCCCACGCCGCCACATCGCCGAGGGGATAAGGATGAGTCCCCTAGGCCTCGTCGACAACCCTCGAGATCTTTCTCCCCCTCCTGCTCCTCTCCCTCGCTTTTCCATCTCGCCCGAGCACCATCATCGCCGCCGTTCGCCATTAACGCGGCCACTATGCTCCCCGCGCCTCGCCGAGGAGTCCAACAGCTCCGCCTGCTTCCTCTACTCCATCTCTGACCAAGGGTTCGAGCTCGGCGCCACCACAGCCCCGGAATCGAGTTCTTCCGCGCCTACGGTCGCCGGCGCTCCTCCGCCGATTGCCGACGCCCTGCTGCTCCTAAGCCACCACCGTGGCCTCCGTGTGCCTCCCCGGTGAGCAGTCTCTCCTTCCCCCTCTCTCAGCGCTGCCCGTAGATGCCCGTAGCCGCCACTTCCATTTCAGCCGAGCTTTTCTCCGCCGCGGTGCTCGTCGCCGTCGCTACCGACGATAAAGTGCTCAACCGAGCTCGTAGACGTGCTCCGGGCACCTCTAGGACCCCGTCGGACCCCTCTTTTGGGCATGTCGCAGCCTCTGTCGTTGTTCGCGATGACGCCAGATCACCGGCGTCCGCCACGGTCGACACCGCCGTCGATGTAACGCGCCACTCCGGTCGAGTTAGCCCATGGGACCGACGTAGATCGATGCGGCGTCGGACGCTCGATCGAACGCGCCTAGCCGCACCTCTCCTCATGCCCCGTAGCGTTTTTCCGACGAAGTCCGGCGATGCTCCGCCGCGGAGATGGTCGCCGGCGTGTCTCCGGCGCCGCCCGCCGACGTGCCCCTCCGGGCCCCACCCCAGTGCCCCTGCCAGTGGCCCCCACGGGCCCCAGTTGACTGGGTTGACCCAGTCAACTGCTGACTGGGCAGGCCCAGTCACTGACATGCGGGCCCCGCCGCAAAAATTAAAAAAAAAGAAAAGAAAAAGAAAATGTTTTATAAATAAAAATAATTAGTTTAATTAATCTCTCACTGACAGGTGGGCCCAGTAGTTAATTAACTAAAAACTAATTAGTTTAATCCTCTGTTAACCCACTGTCTATGACAGGTGGGTCCCCCTTGTCAGTTTGACCAGTCAACCCGGACTGTTGACCGCTGATGTCACTCCTATGTCATGCTGATGTCATATCCCTTTTTCTGTTAATTAAATAATTCCAGAAATTCAAATAAACTTTGAAAATTCATATCTTTTAAACCGTAACTCGGATGAAAATGTTTTCTATATGAAAGTTGCTCAGAACGAGGAGACGAATCCGGATACGCAGTCCGTTCGTCCACCACACCTCCCTAACCTATCGAACTCGCAACTTTCCCCCTCCGGTCCGTCTGTCCGAAAACGCGAAACATCGGGAAGACTTTCCCGGATGTTTTCCCCCCTTCACCGGTACCACCTCATACCGCGTTAGAACACGTCTAGCTCTGCCTGTTATCTTATTATGCACTTGCTTGCTATGTATTTACTGTTTCTCCCCCCTCTTCTCTTCGGTAGACCCCGTGACGATGGTGATGCCCCTGTGGTCGACTACGTCATCGATGACCCCTCCTTGTTGTCTGAGCAACCAGGCAAGCCCCCCCTTGATCACCAGATATCGCCTACTCTCCTCTATACTGCTTGCATTAGAGTAGTGTAGCATGTTACTGCTTTCGGTTAATCCTATTCTGTTGCATAGCCTGTCATTGTTGCTACAGTTGTTTCCCTTACCTGCTACCCTACTGCTTAGTATAGGATGCTAGTTTTCCATCAGTGGCCCTACATTCTTGTCCGTCTGCTGTGCTATACTATCGGGCCGTGATCACCTGGGCGGTGATCACGGGCATATACTTGTATACTATATACATGACACATGTGATGACTAAAGTCGGGTCGGCTCGTAGGAGTACCCGCAAGTGGATCTTTGTGGCGGAGCGACAGGGCAGGTTGAGACCGCCTAGGTAAGAGGTGGGCCTGGCCCTGGTCGGCGTTCGCGGATACTTAACACGCTTAACGAGATCTTGGTATTTGATCTGAGTCTGGCCATTTGGTCTATACGCACTAACCATCTACGTGGGAGTAGTTATGGGTATCCCGACGTCGTGGTATCAGCCGAAGCTCTTTTGACGTCAGCGACTGAGTGGCGCGCGCCGTGTTGGACCACTTTGACGTAACCGCCGTGATCGTGTGGGTTGCTAGGTCTGCTCGCGGCCGCGTTCGCAACGTGCAGGTGTGCATAGGGCGATGGGCCCAGACCCCTGCGCGCATAGGATTAGACCGGCGTGCTGACCTCTCTGTTGAGCCTAGGTGGGGCTGCGACGTGTTGATCTTACGAGGCCGGGCATGACCCAGAAAAGTGTGTCCGGCCAATTGGGATCGAGCGTGTTGGGTTATGTGGTGCACCCCTGCAGGGAAGTTTATCTATTCGAATAGCCGTGTCCCTCGGTAAAAGGACGACCCGGAGTTGTACCTTGAGCTTATGACAACTAGAACTGGATACTGAATAAAATACACCCTTCCTAGTGCCAGATACAACCCGGTGATCGCTCTCTAACAGGGCGACGAGGAGGGGATTGCCGGGTAGGATTATGCTATGCGATGCTACTTGGAGGACTTCAATCTACTCTCTTCTACATGCTGCAAGATGGAGATGTCCAGAAGCGTAGTCTTCGACAGGACTAGCTATCCCCCTCTTATTCTGGCATTCTGCAGTTCAGTCCACTGATATGCCCCTTTACACATATACCCATGCATATGTAGTGTAGCTCCTTGCTTGCGAGTACTTTGGATGAGTACTCACGGTTGCTTTTCTCCCTCTTTTCCCCTTTCTATACCGGATTGTCGCAATCAGATGTTGGAGTTCAGGAGCCAGACGCCACCGTCGACGACGACACCTACGACACTGGAGGTGCCTACTACTACGTGCAGGCCGCTGACGACGACCAGGAGTAGTTAGGAGGTCCCAGGCAGGAGGCCTTGCCTTTTCGATCGTTGCTACTTTTGTGCTAAGCCTTCTTAAGGCAATCTTGTTTAACTTATGTCTGTACTCAGATATTGTTGCTTCCGCTGACTCGTCTATGATCGAGCACTTGTATTCGAGCCCTCGAGGCCCCTGGCTTGTATTATAATGCTTGTATGACTTATTTATGTTTTAGAGTTGTGTTGTGATATCTTCCCGTGAGTCCCTGATCTTAGTCGTACACATTTGCGTGCATGATTAGTGTACGGTCAAATCGGGGGCGTCACAGTAGTGCTTTTCATTTTCAGTGTCATATAGCTCAAAAAAATGAGATCCTTTGTAACACACGAGTTTCCGTATGAAAGCCTGATACTTCGAAAGAGATTGTTTGTTTTGTACACGAAGTGCAACCATGTTTCGCCGTAACCCTGTCAAGTTTTTAGCACATTCTATGTGGGTGAAATGATGATACCGTGCCATCCAACCTTTTCAGAGTTCATTTGTAGTGCTATTCATTTTCAGTGTCATATAGCTCAAAAAAATGAGATCCTTTGTAACACACGAGTTTCCGTATGAAAGCCTGATACTTCGAAAGAGATTGTTCGTTTTGTACACGAAGTGCAACCATGTTTCGCCGTAACCCTCTCAACTTTTTAGCACATTCTATGTGGGTGAATTGATGATACCGTGCCATCTTTCAACCTTTTCAGAGTTCATTTGTAGTGCTTTTCATTTTCAGTGTCATATAGCTCAAAAAAATTAGATCCTTTGTAACACACGAGTTTCCGTATGAAAGCCTGATACTTCAAAAGAGATTGTTCGTTTTGTACACGAAGTGCATCCATGTTTTGCCGTAACCCTCTCAACTTTATAGCACATTCTATGTGGGTGAAATGATGATACCCTGCCAACTTTCAACCTTTTGAGAGTTCATTTGTAGAGCTTTTCATTTTCAGGGTCATATAGCTCAAAAAATCAGTAAATGCATGAAAAATAACAAATGAAGTCAGAAAGGTTTGAAAATTGATAATGTGGCTTTGAATGGTGCATTTTGAACACACAAAAAGTCTCGAGTTCAAGTAATTTAAAAAAATTGAAATCCCTTTGTAACACACGAGTTTCCGTATGAAAGCCTGATACTTCGAAAGAGATTGTTCGTTTTGTACACGAAGTGCATCCATGTTTTGCCGTAACCCTCTCAACTTTTTAGCACATTCTATGTGGGTGAAATGATGATACCATGCCAACTTTCAACCTTTTGAGAGTTCATTGTAGGGCTTTTCATTTTCAGGGTCATATAGCTCAAAAAAATCAGTAAATGCATGAAAAATAACAAATGAAGTCAGAAAGGTTTGAAAATTGATGATGCCGCTTTGAATGGTGCATTTTGAACACACAAAAAGTCTCGAGTTCAAGTAATTTCAAAAAATTGAAATCCCTTTGTAACAAACGAGTTTCCGTATGAAACCCTGATACTTCGAAAGAGATTGCCCGTTTTGTAGACGAAGTGCATGCAGTTTTTGTCGTAGCCCTCTCAACTTTTCAGCACATTCTATGTGGGTGAAATGATGATACCATGCCAACTTTCAACCTTTTCAGAGTTCAATTGTAGTGCTTTTCATTTCCAGGGTCATATAGCTAAAAAAAAGTAAATGCATGAAAAGTAACAAATGAACACAGAAAGGGTTTAAAATTGATGATGTGGCTTTGACTGGTGCATTTTGAACACACACAAAGTCTCGAGTTCAAATAAGTTAAAAAAACAAATCCCTATGTAACAAACGAGTTTCCGTATAAAACCGGGATACTTCGAAAGAGATTGTCCGTTTTTTACATGAAGTGCATCCATTTTTTGCCGTAACCCTCTCAACTTTTTAGCACATTCTATGTGGGTGAAATGATGATACCGTGCCATCTTTCAACCTTTTCAGAGTTCATTTGTAGTGCTTTTCATTTTCAGTGTCATATAGCTCAAAAAAATGAGATCCTTTGTAACACACGAGATTCCGTATGAAAGCCTGATACTTCGAAAGAGATTGTTCGTTTTGTACACGAAGTGCAACCATGTTTCGCCGTAAGCCTCTCAACTTTTTAGCACGTTCTATGTGGGTGAAATGATGATACCCTGCCAACTTTCATCCTTTTGAGAGTTCATTTGTAGAGCTTTTCATTTTCAGGGTCATATAGCTCAAAAAATCAGTAAATGCATGAAAAATAACAAATGAAGTCAGAAAGGTTTGAGAATTGATGATGTGGCTTTGAATGGTGCATTTTGAACACACAAAAAGTCTCGAGTTCAAGTAATTTCAAAAAATTGAAATCCCTTTGTAACACACCAGTTTCCGTCTGAAAGCCTGATACTTCGAAAGGGATTGTTCGTTTTGTACACGAAGTGCATCCATGTTTTGCCGTAACCCTCTCAACTTTTTGGCACATTCTATGTGGGTGAAATGATGATACCATGCCAACTTTCAACCTTTTGAGAGTTCATTGTAGGGCTTTTCATTTTCAGGGTCATATAGCTAAAAAAATCAGTAAATGCATGAAAAATAACAAATGAAGTCAGAAAGGTTTGAGAATTGATGATGCGGCTTTGAATGGTGCATTTTGAACACACAAAAAGTCTCGAGTTCAAGTAATTTCAAAAAATTGAAATCCCTTTGTAACAAACGAGTTTCCGTATGAAACCCTGATACTTCGAAAGAGATTGCCCGTTTTGTAGACGAAGTGCATGCAGTTTTTGTCGTAGCCCTCTCAACTTTTCAGCACATTCTATGTGGGTGAAATTATGATACCATGCCAACTTTCAACCTTTTCAGAGTTCAATTGTAGTGCTTTTCATTTCCAGGGTCATATAGCTAAAAAAATAAGTAAATGCATGAAAAGTAACAAATGAACACAGAAAGGGTTTAAAATTGATGATGTGGCTTTGAATGGTGCATTTTGAACACACACAAAGTCTGGAGTTCAAATAAGTTAAAAAAACAAATCCCTATGTAACAAACAAGTTTCCGAATAAAACCGGGATACTTCGAAAGAGATTGTCCGTTTTTTACATGAAGTGCATCCATTTTTTGCCGTAACCCTCTCAACTTTTTAGCACATTCTATGTGGGTGAAATGATGATACCGTGCCATCTTTCAACCTTTTCAGAGTTCACTTGTAGTGCTTTTCATTTTCAGTGTCATATAGCTCAAAAAAATGAGATCCTTTGTAACACACGAGTTTCCGTATGAAAGCCTGATACTTCGAAAGAGATTGTTCGTTTTGTACACGAAGTGCAACCATGTTTCGTCGTAACCCTCTCAACTTTTTAGCACATTCTATGTGGGTGAAATGATGATACCCTGCCAACTTTCAACCTTTTGAGAGTTCATTGTAGGGCTTTTCATTCTCAGGGCCATATAGCTCAAAAAATCAGTAAATGCATGAAAAATAACAAATGAAGTCAGAAAGGTTTGAGAATTGATGATGTGGCTTTGAATGGTGCATTTTGAACACACAAAAAGTCTCGAGTTCAAGTAATTTCAAAAATTTGAAATCCCTTTGTAACACACGAGTTTCCGTATGAAAGCCTGATACTTCGAAAGAGATTGTTCGTTTTGTACACGAAGTGCATCCATGTTTTGCCGTAACCCTCTCAACTTTTTAGCACATTCTATGTGGGTGAAATGATGATACCATGCCAACTTTCAACCTTTTGAGAGTTCATTGTATGGCTTTTCATTTTCAGGGTCATATAGCTCAAAAAAATCAGTAAATGCATGAAAAATAACAAATGAAGTCAGAAAGGTTTGAGAATTGATGATGCGGCTTTGAATGGTGCATTTTGAACACACAAAAAGTCTCGAGTTCAAGTAATTTCAAAAAATTGAAATCCCTTTGTAACAAACGAGTTTCCGTATGAAACCCTGATACTTCGAAAGAGATTGCCCGTTTTGTAGACGAAGTGCATCCAGTTTTTGTCGTAGCCCTCTCAACTTTTCAGCACATTCTATGTGGGTGAAATGATGATACCATGCCAACTTTCAACCTTTTCAGAGTTCAATTGTAGTGCTTTTCATTTCCAGGGTCATATAGCTAAAAAAATAAGTGAATGCATGAAAAATAACAAATGAACACAGAAAGAATTTAAAATTGATGATGTGGCTTTGAATGGTGCATTTTGAACACACACAAAGTCTGGAGTTCAAATAAGTTAAAAAAAACAAATCCCTATGTAACAAACAAGTTTCCGTATAAAACCGGGATACTTCGAAAGAGATTGTCCGTTTTTTACATGAAGTGCATCCATTTTTTGCCGTAACCCTCTCAACTTTTTAGCACATTCTATGTGGGTGAAATGATGATACCGTGGCATCTTTCAACCTTTTCAGAGTTCATTTGTAGTGCTTTTCATTTTCAGTGTCATATAGCTCAAAAAAATGAGATCCTTTGTAACACACGAGTTTCGGTATGAAAGCCTGATACTTCGAAAGAGATTGTTCGTTTTGTACGCGAAGTGCAACCATGTTTCGTCGTAACCCTCTCAACTTTTTAGCACATTCTATGTGGGTGAAATGATGATACCCTGCCAACTTTCAACCTTTTGAGAGTTCATTGTAGGGCTTTTCATTCTGAGGGCCATATAGCTCAAAAAATCAGTAAATGCATGAAAAATAACAAATGAAGTCAGAAAGGTTTGAGAATTGATGATGTGGCTTTGAATGGTGCATTTTGAACACACAAAATGTCTCGCGTTCAAGTAATTTCAAAAAATTGAAATCCCTTTGTAACACACGAGTTTCCGTATGAAAGCCTGATACTTCGAAAGAGATTGTTCGTTTTGTACACGAAGTGCATCCATGTTTTGCCGTAACCCTCTCAACTTTTTAGCACATTCTATGTGGGTGAAATGATGATACCATGCCAACTTTCAACCTTTTGAGAGTTCATTGTATGGCTTTTTATTTTCAGGGTCATATAGCTCAAAAAAATCAGTAAATGCATGAAAAATAACAAATGAAGTCAGAAAGGTTTGAGAATTGATGATGCGGCTTTGAATGGTGCATTTTGAACACACAAAAAGTCTCGAGTTCAAGTAATTTCAAAAAATTGAAATCCCTTTGTAACAAACGAGTTTCCGTATGAAACCCTGATACTTCGAAAGAGATTGCCCGTTTTGTAGACGAAGTGCATCCAGTTTTTGTCGTAGCCCTCTCAACTTTTCAGCACATTCTATGTGGGTGAAATGATGATACCATGCCAACATTCAACCTTTTCAGAGTTCAATTGTAGTGCTTTTCATTTCCAGGGTCATATAGCTAAAAAAATAAGTAAATGCATGAAAAATGACAAATGAACACAGAAAGGGTTTAAAATTGATGATGTGGCTTTGAATGGTGCATTTTGAACACACACAAAGTCTGGAGTTCAAATAAGTTAAAAAAAACAAATCCCTATGTAACAAACGAGTTTCCGTATAAAACCGGGATACTTCGAAAGAGATTGTCCGTTTTTTACATGAAGTGCATCCATTTTTTGCCGTAACCCTCTCAACTTTTTAGCACATTCTATGTGGGTGAAATGATGATACCGTGCCATCTTTCAACCTTTTCAGAGTTCATTTGTAGTGCTTTTCATTTTCAGTGTCATATAGCTCAAAAAAATGAGATCCTTTGTAACACATGAGTTTCCGTATGAAAGCCTGATACTTCGAACGAGATTGTTCGTTTTGTACACGAAGTGCAACCATGTTTCGTCGTAACCCTCTCAACTTTTTAGCACATTCTATGTGGGTGAAATGATGATACCCTGCCAACTTTCAACCTTTTGAGAGTTCATTGTAGGGCTTTTCATTCTCAGGGCCATATAGCTCAAAAAATCAGTAAATGCATGAAAAATAACAAATGAAGTCAGAAAGGTTTGAGAATTGATGATGTGGCTTTGAATGGTGCATTTTGAACACACAAAAAGTCTCGAGTTCAAGTAATTTCAAAAAATTGAAATCCCTTTGTAACACACGAGTTTCCGTATGAAAGCCTGATACTTCGAAAGAGATTGTTCGTTTTGTACACGAAGTGCATCCATGTTTTGCCGTAACCCTCTCAACTTTTTAGCACATTCTATGTGGGTGAAATGATGATACCATGCCAACTTTCAACCTTTTGAGAGTTCATTGTATGGCTTTTCATTTTCAGGGTCATATAGCTCAAAAAAATCAGTAAATGCATGAAAAATAACAAATGAAGTCAGAAAGGTTTGAGAATTGATGATGCGGCTTTGAATGGTGTATTTTGAACACACAAAAAGTCTCGAGTTCAAGTAATTTCAAAAAATTGAAATCCCTTTGTAACAAACGAGTTTCCGGATGAAACCCTGATACTTCGAAAGAGATTGCCCGTTTTGTAGACGAAGTGCATCCAGTTTTTGTCGTAGCCCTCTCAACTTTTCAGCACATTCTATGTGGGTGAAATGATGATACCATGCCAACTTTCAACCTTTTCAGAGTTCAATTGTAGTGCTTTTCATTTCCAGGGTCATATAGCTAAAAAAATAAGTAAATGCATGAAAAATAACAAATGAACACAGAAAGGGTTTAAAATTGATGATGTGGCTTTGAATGGTGCATTTTGAACACACACAAAGTCTGGAGTTCAAATAAGTTAGAAAAAACAAATCCCTATGTAACAAACGAGTTTCCGTATAAAACCGGGATACTTCGAAAGAGATTGTCCGTTTTTTACATGAAGTGCATCCATTTTTTGCCGTAACCATCTCAACTTTTTAGCACATTCTATGTGGGTGAAATGATGATACCGTGCCATCTTTCATCCTTTTCAGAGTTCATTTGTAGTGCTTTTCATTTTCAGTGTCATATAGCTCAAAAAAATGAGATCCTTTGTAACACATGAGTTTCCGTATGAAAGCCTGATACTTCGAACGAGATTGTTCGTTTTGTACACGAAGTGCATCCATGTTTTTCCGTAACCCTCTCAACTTTTTAGCACATTCTATGTGGGTGAAATGATGATACCCTGCCAACTTTCAACCTTTTGAGAGTTCATTTGTAGAGCTTTTCATTTTCAGGGTCATGTAGCTCAAAAAATCAGTAAATGCATGAAAAATAACAAATGAAGTCAGAAAGGTTTGAGAATTGATGATGTGGCTTTGAATGGTGCATTTTGGACACACAAAAAGTCTCGAGTTCAAGTAATTTCAAAAAATTGAAATCCCTTTGTAACACACCAGTTTCCGTATGAAAGCCTGATACTTCGAAAGAGATTGTTCGTTTTGTACACGAAGTGCATCCATGTTTTGCCGTAACCCTCTCAACTTTTTAGAACATTCTATGTGGGTGAAATGATGATACCATGCCAACTTTCAACCTTTTGAGAGTTCATTGTAGGGCTTTTCATTTTCAGGGTCATATAGCTCAAAAAAATTAGTAAATGCATGAAAAATAACAAATGAAGTCAGAAAGGTTTGAGAATTGATGATGCGGCTTTGAATGGTGCATTTTGAACACACAAAAAGTCTCGAGTTCAAGTAATTTAAAAAAATTGAAATCCCTTTGTAACAAACGAGTTTCCGTATGAAACCCTGATACTTCGAAAGAGATTGCCCGTTTCGTAGACGAAGTGCATCCAGTTTTTGTCGTAGCCCTCTCAACTTTTCAGCACATTCTATGTGGGTGAAGTGATGATACCATGCCAACTTTCAACCATTTCAGAGTTCAATTGTAGTGCTTATCATTTCCAGGGACATATAGCTAAAAAAATAAGTAAATGCATGAAAAGTAACAAATGAACACAGAAAGGGTTTAAAATTGATGATGTGGCTTTGAATGGTCCATTTTGCACACACACAAAGTCTGGAGTTCAAATAAGTTAAAAAAACAAATCCCTATGTAACAAACGAGTTTCCGTATAAAACCGGGATACTTCGAAGGAGATTGTCCGTTTTTTACATGAAGTGCATCCATTTTTTGCCGTAACCCTCTCAACTTTTTAGCACATTCTATGTGGGTGAAATGATGATACCGTGCCATCTTTCAACCTTTTCAGAGTTCATTTGTAGTGCTTTTCATTTTCAGTGTCATATAGCTCAAAAAAATGAGATCCTTTCTAACACACGAGTGTCCGTATGAAAGCCTGATACTTCGAAAGAGATTGTTCGTTTTGTACACGAAGTGCATCCATGTTTCGCCGTAACCTTCTCAACTTTTTAGCACATTCTATGTGGGTGAAATGATGATACCCTGCCAACTTTCTACCTTTTGAGAGTTCATTTGTAGAGCTTTTCATTTTCAGGGTCATATAGCTCAAAAAATCAGTAAATGCATGAAAAATAACAAATGAAGTCAGAAAGGTTTGAGAATTGATGATGTGGCTTTGACAGGTGTATTTTGAACACACAAAAAGTCTCGAGTTCAGGTAATTTCAAAAAATGGAAATCCCTTTGTAACACACGAGTTTCCGTATGAAAGCCTGATACTTCGAAAGAGATTGTTCGTTTTGTACACGAAGTGCATCCATGTTTTGCCGTAACCCTCTCAACTTTTTAGCACATTCTATGTGGGCGAAATGATGATACCATGCCAACTTTCAACCTTTTGAGAGTTCATTGTATGGCTTTTCATTTTCAGGGTCATATAGCTCAAAAAAATCAGTAAATGCATGAAAAATAACAAATGAATTCAGAAAGGTTTGAGAATTGATGATGCGGCTTTGAATGGTGCATTTTGAACACACAAAAAGTCTCGAGTTCAAGTAATTTCAAAAAATTGAAATCCCTTTGTAACAAACGAGTTTCCGTATGAAACCCTGATACTTCGAAAGAGATTGCCCGTTTTGTAGACGAAGTGCATCCAGTTTTTGTCGTAGCCCTCTCAACTTTTCAGCACATTCTATGTGGGTGAAATGATGATACCATGCCAACTTTCAACCTTTTTAGAGTTCAATTGTAGTGCTTTTCATTTCCAGGGTCATATAGCTAAAAAAATAAGTAAATGCATGAAAAATAACAAATGAACACAGAAAGGGTTTAAAATTGATGATGTGGCTTTGAATGGTGCATTTTGAACACACACAAAGTCTGGAGTTCAAATAAGTTAGAAAAAACAAATCCCTATGTAACAAACGAGTTTCCGTATAAAACCGGGATACTTCGAAAGAGATTGTCCGTTTTTTACATGAAGTGCATCCATTTTTTGCCGTAACCATCTCAACTTTTTAGCACATTCTATGTGGGTGAAATGATGATACCGTGCCATCTTTCATCCTTTTCAGAGTTCATTTGTAGTGCTTTTCATTTTCAGTGTCATATAGCTCAAAAAAATGAGATCCTTTGTAACACATGAGTTTCCGTATGAAAGCCTGATACTTCGAACGAGATTGTTCGTTTTGTACACGAAGTGCATCCATGTTTTTCCGTAACCCTCTCAACTTTTTAGCACATTCTATGTGGGTGAAATGATGATACCCTGCCAACTTTCAACCTTTTGAGAGTTCATTTGTAGAGCTTTTCATTTTCAGGGTCATGTAGCTCAAAAAATCAGTAAATGCATGAAAAATAACAAATGAAGTCAGAAAGGTTTGAGAATTGATGATGTGGCTTTGAATGGTGCATTTTGGACACACAAAAAGTCTCGAGTTCAAGTAATTTCAAAAAATTGAAATCCCTTTGTAACACACCAGTTTCCGTATGAAAGCCTGATACTTCGAAAGAGATTGTTCGTTTTGTACACGAAGTGCATCCATGTTTTGCCGTAACCCTCTCAACTTTTTAGAACATTCTATGTGGGTGAAATGATGATACCATGCCAACTTTCAACCTTTTGAGAGTTCATTGTAGGGCTTTTCATTTTCAGGGTCATATAGCTCAAAAAAATTAGTAAATGCATGAAAAATAACAAATGAAGTCAGAAAGGTTTGAGAATTGATGATGCGGCTTTGAATGGTGCATTTTGAACACACAAAAAGTCTCGAGTTCAAGTAATTTAAAAAAATTGAAATCCCTTTGTAACAAACGAGTTTCCGTATGAAACCCTGATACTTCGAAAGAGATTGCCCGTTTCGTAGACGAAGTGCATCCAGTTTTTGTCGTAGCCCTCTCAACTTTTCAGCACATTCTATGTGGGTGAAGTGATGATACCATGCCAACTTTCAACCATTTCAGAGTTCAATTGTAGTGCTTATCATTTCCAGGGACATATAGCTAAAAAAATAAGTAAATGCATGAAAAGTAACAAATGAACACAGAAAGGGTTTAAAATTGATGATGTGGCTTTGAATGGTCCATTTTGCACACACACAAAGTCTGGAGTTCAAATAAGTTAAAAAAACAAATCCCTATGTAACAAACGAGTTTCCGTATAAAACCGGGATACTTCGAAGGAGATTGTCCGTTTTTTACATGAAGTGCATCCATTTTTTGCCGTAACCCTCTCAACTTTTTAGCACATTCTATGTGGGTGAAATGATGATACCGTGCCATCTTTCAACCTTTTCAGAGTTCATTTGTAGTGCTTTTCATTTTCAGTGTCATATAGCTCAAAAAAATGAGATCCTTTCTAACACACGAGTGTCCGTATGAAAGCCTGATACTTCGAAAGAGATTGTTCGTTTTGTACACGAAGTGCATCCATGTTTCGCCGTAACCTTCTCAACTTTTTAGCACATTCTATGTGGGTGAAATGATGATACCCTGCCAACTTTCTACCTTTTGAGAGTTCATTTGTAGAGCTTTTCATTTTCAGGGTCATATAGCTCAAAAAATCAGTAAATGCATGAAAAATAACAAATGAAGTCAGAAAGGTTTGAGAATTGATGATGTGGCTTTGACAGGTGTATTTTGAACACACAAAAAGTCTCGAGTTCAGGTAATTTCAAAAAATGGAAATCCCTTTGTAACACACGAGTTTCCGTATGAAAGCCTGATACTTCGAAAGAGATTGTTCGTTTTGTACACGAAGTGCATCCATGTTTTGCCGTAACCCTCTCAACTTTTTAGCACATTCTATGTGGGCGAAATGATGATACCATGCCAACTTTCAACCTTTTGAGAGTTCATTGTATGGCTTTTCATTTTCAGGGTCATATAGCTCAAAAAAATCAGTAAATGCATGAAAAATAACAAATGAATTCAGAAAGGTTTGAGAATTGATGATGCGGCTTTGAATGGTGCATTTTGAACACACAAAAAGTCTCGAGTTCAAGTAATTTCAAAAAATTGAAATCCCTTTGTAACAAACGAGTTTCCGTATGAAACCCTGATACTTCGAAAGAGATTGCCCGTTTTGTAGACGAAGTGCATCCAGTTTTTGTCGTAGCCCTCTCAACTTTTCAGCACATTCTATGTGGGTGAAATGATGATACCATGCCAACTTTCAACCTTTTTAGAGTTCAATTGTAGTGCTTTTCATTTCCAGGGTCATATAGCTAAAAAAATAAGTAAATGCATGAAAAATAACAAATGAACACAGAAAGGGTTTAAAATTGATGATGTGGCTTTGAATGGTGCATTTTGAACACACACAAAGTCTGGAGTTCAAATAAGTTAAAAAAACAAATCCCTATGTAACAAACGAGTTTCCGTATAAAACCGGGATACTTCGAAAGAGATTGTCCGTTTTTTACATGAAGTGCATCCATTTTTTGCCGTAACCCTCTCAACTTTTTAGCACATTCTATGTGGGTGAATTGATGATACCGTGCCATCTTTCAACCTTTTCAGAGTTCATTTGTAGTGCTTTTCATTTTCAGTGTCATATAGCTCAAAAAAGTGAGATCCTTTGTAACACACGAGTTTCCATATGAAAGCCTGATACTTCGAACGAGATTGTTCGTTTTGTACACGAAGTGCATCCATGTTTTGCCGTAACCCTCTCAACTTTTTAGCACATTCTATGTGGGTGAAATGATGATACCCTGCCAACTTTCAACCTTTTGAGAGTTCATTTGTAGAGCTTTTCATTTTCAGGGTCATATAGCTCAAAAAATCAGTAAATGCATGAAAAATAACAAATGAAGTAAGAAAGGTTTGAGAATTGATGATGTGGCTTTGAATGGTGCATTTTGGACACACAAAAAGTCTCGAGTTCAAGTAATTTCAAAAAATTGAAATCCCTTTGTAACACACCAGTTTCCGTATGAAAGCCTGATACTTCGAAAGAGATTGTTCGTTTTGTACACGAAGTGCATCCATGTTTTGCCGTAACCCTCTCAACTTTTTAGAACATTCTATGTGGGTGAAATGATGATACCATGCCAACTTTCAACCTTTTGAGAGTTCATTGTAGGGCTTTTCATTTTCAGGGTCATATAGCTCAAAAAAATTAGTAAATGCATGAAAAATAACAAATGAAGTCAGAAAGGTTTGAGAATTGATGATGCGGCTTTGAATGGTACATTTTGAACACACAAAAAGTCTCGAGTTCAAGTAATTTCAAAAAATTGAAATCCCTTTGTAACAAACGAGTTTCCGTATGAAACCCTGATACTTCGAAAGAGATTGCCCGTTTTGTAGACGAAGTGCATCCAGTTTTTGTCGTAGCCCTCTCAACTTTTCAGCACATTCTATGTGGGTGAAGTGATGATACCATGCCAACTTTCAACCATTTCAGAGTTCAATTGTAGTGCTTATCATTTCCAGGGTCATATAGCTAAAAAAATAAGTAAATGCATGAAAAGTAACAAATGAACACAGAAAGGGTTTAAAATTGATGATGTGGCTTTGAATGGTCCATTTTGAACACACACAAAGTCTGGAGTTCAAATAAGTTAAAAAACAAATCCCTATGTAACAAACGAGTTTCCGTATAAAACCGGGAAACTTCGAAGGAGATTGTCCGTTTTTTACATGAAGTGCATCCATTTTTTGCCGTAACCCTCTCAACTTTTTAGCACATTTTATGTGGGTGAAATTATGATACCGTGCCATCTTTCAACCTTTTCAGAGTTCATTTGTAGTGCTTTTCATTTTCAGTGTCATATAGCTCAAAAAAATGAGATCCTTTCTAACACACGAGTTTCCGTATGAAAGCCTGATACTTCGAAAGAGATTGTTCGTTTTGTACACGAAGTGCATCCATGTTTCGCCGTAACCTTCTCAACTTTTTAGCACATTCTATGTGGGTGAAATGATGATACCCTGCCAACTTTCAACCTTTTGAGAGTTCATTTGTAGAGCTTTTCATTTTCAGGGTCATATAGCTCAAAAAATCAGTAAATGCATGAAAAATAACAAATGAAGTCAGAAAGGTTTGAGAATTGATGATGTGGCTTTGACAGGTGCATTTTGAACACACAAAAAGTCTCGAGTTCAAGTAATTTCAAAAAATGGAAATCCCTTTGTAACACACGAGTTTTCGTATGAAAGCCTGATACTTCGAAAGAGATTGTTCGTTTTGTACACGAAGTGCATCCATGTTTTGCCGTAACCCTCTCAACTTTTTAGCACATTCTATGTGGGCGAAATGATGATACCATGCCAACTTTCAACCTTTTGAGAGTTCATTGTATGGCTTTTCATTTTCAGGGTCATATAGCTCAAAAAAAATCAGTAAATGCATGAAAAATAACAAATGAAGTCAGAAAGGTTTGAGAATTGATGATGCGGCTTTGAATGGTGCATTTTGAACACACAAAAAGTCTCAAGTTCAAGTAATTTCAAAAAATTGAAATCCCTTTGTAACAAACGAGTTTTCGTATGAAACCCTGATACTTCGAAAGAGATTGCCCGTTTTGTAGACGAAGTGCATCCAGTTTTTGTCGTAGCCCTCTCAACTTTTCAGCACATTCTATGGGGGTGAAATGATGATACCATGCCAACTTTCAACCTTTTCAGAGTTCAATTGTAGTGCTTTTCATTTCCAGGGTCATATAGCTAAAAAAATAAGTAAATGCATGAAAAATAACAAATGAACACAGAAAGGGTTTAAAATTGATGATGTGGCTTTGAATGGTGCATTTTGAACACACACAAAGTCTGGAGTTCAAATAAGTTAAAAAAAACAAATCCCTATGTAACAAACGAGTTTCCGTATAAAACCGGGATACTTCGAAAGAGATTGTCCGTTTTTTACATGAAGTGCATCCATTTTTTGCCGTAACCCTCTCAACTTTTTAGCACATTCTATGTGGGTGAATTGATGATACCGTGCCATCTTTCAACCTTTTCAGAGTTCATTTGTAGTGCTTTTCATTTTCAGTGTCATATAGCTCAAAAAAATGAGATCCTTTGTAACACACGAGTTTCCGTATGAAAGCCTTATACTTCGAAAGAGATTGTTCGTTTTGTACACGAAGTGCATCCATGTTTCGCCGTAACCTTCTCAACTTTTTAGCACATTCTATGTGGGTGAAATGATGATACCCTGCCAACTTTCAACCTTTTGAGAGTTCATTTGTAGAGCTTTTCATTTTCAGGGTCATATAGCTCAAAAAATCAGTAAATGCATGAAAAATAACAAATGAAGTCAGAAAGGTTTGAGAATTGATGATGTGGCTTTGACAGGTGCATTTTGAACACACAAAAAGTCTCGAGTTCAAGTAATTTCAAAAAATGGAAATCCCTTTGTAACACACGAGTTTTCGTATGAAAGCCTGATACTTCGAAAGAGATTGTTCGTTTTGTACACGAAGTGCATCCATGTTTTGCCGTAACCCTCTCAACTTTTTAGCACATTCTATGTGGGCGAAATGATGATACCATGCCAACTTTCAACCTTTTGAGAGTTCATTGTATGGCTTTTCATTTTCAGGGTCATATAGCTCAAAAAAATCAGTAAATGCATGAAAAATAACAAATGAAGTCAGAAAGGTTTGAGAATTGATGATGCGGCTTTGAATGGTGCATTTTGAACACACAAAAAGTCTCAAGTTCAAGTAATTTCAAAAAATTGAAATCCCTTTGTAACAAACGAGTTTTCGTATGAAACCCTGATACTTCGAAAGAGATTGCCCGTTTTGTAGACGAAGTGCATCCAGTTTTTGTCGTAGCCCTCTCAACTTTTCAGCACATTCTATGGGGGTGAAATGATGATACCATGCCAACTTTCAACCTTTTCAGAGTTCAATTGTAGTGCTTTTCATTTCCAGGGTCATATAGCTAAAAAAATAAGTAAATGCATGAAAAATAACAAATGAACACTGAAAGGGTTTAAAATTGATGATGTGGCTTTGAATGGTGCATTTTGAACACACACAAAGTCTGGAGTTCAAATAAGTTAAAAAAAACAAATCCCTATGTAACAAACGAGTTTCCGTATAAAACCGGGATACTTCGAAAGAGATTGTCCGTTTTTTACATGAAGTGCATCCATTTTTTGCCGTAACCCTCTCAACTTTTTAGCACATTCTATGTGGGTGAATTGATGATACCGTGCCATCTTTCAACCTTTTCAGAGTTCATTTGTAGTGCTTTTCATTTTCAGTGTCATATAGCTCAAAAAAATGAGATCCTTTGTAACACACGAGTTTCCGTATGAAAGCCTGATACTTCGAACGAGATTGTTCGTTTTGTACACGAAGTGCATCCATGTTTTGCCGTAACCCTCTCAACTTTTTAGCACATTCTATGTGCGTGAAATGATGATACCCTGCCAACTTTCAACCTTTTGAGAGTTCATTTGTAGAGCTTTTCATTTTCAGGGTCATATAGCTCAAAAAATCAGTAAATGCATGAAAAATAACAAATGAAGTCAGAAAGGTTTGAGAATTGATGATGTGGCTTTGAATGGTGCATTTTGGACACACAAAAGGTCTCGAGTTCAAGTAATTTCAAAAAATTGAAATCCCTTTGTAACACACCAGTTTCCGTATGAAAGCCTGATACTTCGAAAGAGATTGTTTGTTTTGTACACGAAGTGCATCCATGTTTTGCCGTAACCCTCTCAACTTTTTAGCACATTCTATGTGGGTGAAATGATGATACCATGCCAACTTTCAACCTTTTGAGAGTTCATTGTAGGGCTTTTCATTTTCAGGGTCATATAGCTCAAAAAAAATCAGTAAATGCATGAAAAATAACAATGAAGTCAGAAAGGTTTGAGAATTGATGATGCGGCTTTGAATGGTGCATTTTGAACACACAAAAAGTCTCGAGTTCAAGTAATTTCAAAAAATTGAAATCCCTTTGTAACAAACGAGTTTCCGTATGAAACCTTGATACTTCGAAAGAGATTGCCCGTTTTGTAGATGATGTGCATCCAGTTTTTGTCGTAGCCCTCTCAACTTTTCAGCACATTCTATGTGGGTGAAGTGATGATACCATGCCAACTTTCAACCTTTTCAGAGTTCAATTGTAGTGCTTTTCATTTCCATGGTCATATAGCTAAAAAATAAGTAAATGCATGAAAAGTAACAAATGAACACAGAAAGGGTTTGAAATTGATGATGTGGCTTTGAATGGTGCATTTTGAACACACACAAAGTCTGGAGTTCAAATAAGTTAAAAAAACAAATCCCTATGTAACAAACGAGTTTCCGTATAAAACCGGGATACTTCGAAGGAGATTGTCCGTTTTTTACATGAAGTGCATCCATTTTTTGCCGTAACCCTCTCATCTTTTTAGCACATTCTATGTGGGTGAAATGATGATACCGTGCCATCTTTCAACCTTTTCCGAGTTCATTTGTAGTGCTTTTCATTTTCAGTGTCATATAGCTCAAAAAAATGAGATCCTTTGTAACACACGAGTTTCCGTATGAAAGCCTGATACTTCGAAAGAGATTGTTCGTTTTGTACACGAAGTGCATCCATGTTTCGCCGTAACCCTCTCAACTTTTTAGCACATTCTATGTGGGTGAAATGATGATACCCTGCCAACTTTCAACCTTGTGAGAGTTCATTTGTAGAGCTTTTCATTTTCAGGGTCATATAGCTCAAAAAATCAGTAAATGCATGAAAAATAACAAATGAAGTCAGAAAGGTTTGAGAATTGATGATGTGGCTTTGAATGGTGCATTTTGGACACAAAAAGTCTCGAGTTCAAGTAATTTCAAAAAATTGAAATCCCTTTGTAACACACCAGTTTCCGTATGAAAGCCTGATACTTCGAACGAGATTGTTCGTTTTGTACACGAAGTGCATCCATGTTTTGTCGTAACCCTCTCAACTTTTTAGCACATTCTATGTGGGTGAAATGATGATACCCTGCCAACTTTCAACCTTTTGAGAGTTCATTTGTAGAGCTTTTCATTTTCAGGGTCATATAGCTCAAAAAATCAGTAAATGCATGAAAAATAACAAATGAAGTCAGAAAGGTTTGAGAATTGATGATGTGGCTTTGAATGGTGCATTTTGGACACACAAAAAGTCTCGAGTTCAAGTAATTTCAAAAATTGAAATCCCTTTGTAACACACCAGTTTCCGTATGAAAGCCTGATACTTCGAAAGAGATTGTTCGTTTTGTACACGAAGTGCATCCATGTTTTGCCGTAACCCTCTCAACTTTTTAGCACATTCTATGTGGGTGAAATGATGATACCATGCCAACTTTCAACCTTTTGAGAGTTCATTGTAGGGCTTTTCATTTTTAGGGTCATATAGCTCAAAAAAATCAGTAAATGCATGAAAAATAACAAATGAAGTTAGAAAGGTTTGAGAATTGATGATGCGGCTTTGAATGGTGCATTTTGAACACACAAAAAGTCTCGAGTTCAAGTAATTTCAAAAAATTGAAATCCCTTTGTAACAAACGAGTTTCCGTATGAAACCTTGATACTTCGAAAGAGATTGCCCGTTTTGTAGATGATGTGCATCCAGTTTTTGTCGTAGCCCTCTCAACTTTTCAGCACATTCTATGTGGGTGAAGTGATGATACCATGCCAACTTTCAACCTTTTCAGAGTTCAATTGTAGTGCTTTTCATTTCCATGGTCATATAGCTAAAAAATAAGTAAATGCATGAAAAGTAACAAATGAACACAGAAAGGGTTTAAAATTGATGATGTGGCTTTGAATGGTGCATTTTGAACACACACAAAGTCTGGAGTTCAAATAAGTTAAAAAAACAAATCCCTATGTAACAAACGAGTTTCCGTATAAAACCGGGATACTTCGAAGGAGATTGTCCGTTTTTTACATGAAGTGCATCCATTTTTTGCCGTAACCCTCTCATCTTTTTAGCACATTCTATGTGGGTGAAATGATGATACCGTGCCATCTTTCAACCTTTTCAGAGTTCATTTGTAGTGCTTTTCATTTTCAGTGTCATATAGCTCAAAAAAATGAGATCCTTTGTAACACACGAGTTTCCGTATGAAAGGCTGATACTTCGAAAGAGATTGTTCGTTTTGTACACGAAGTGCATCCATGTTTCGCCGTAACCCTCTCAACTTTTTAGCACATTCTATGTGGGTGAAATGATGATACCCTGCCAACTTTCAACCTTGTGAGAGTTCATTTGTAGAGCTTTTCATTTCAGGGTCATATAGCTCAAAAAATCAGTAAATGCATGAAAAATAACAAATGAAGTCAGAAAGGTTTGAGAATTGATGATGTGGCTTTGAATGGTGCATTTTGGACACACAAAAAGTCTCGAGTTCAAGTAATTTCAAAAATTGAAATCCCTTTGTAACACACCAGTTTCCGTATGAAAGCCTGATACTTCGAAAGAGATTGTTCGTTTTGTACACGAAGTGCATCCATGTTTTGCCGTAACCCTCTCAACTTTTTAGAACATTCTATGTGGGTGAAATGATGATACCATGCCAACTTTCAACCTTTTGAGAGTTCATTGTAGGGCTTTTCATTTTCAGGGTCATATAGCTCAAAAAAATTAGTAAATGCATGAAAAATAACAAATGAAGTCAGAAAGGTTTGAGAATTGATGATGCGGCTTTGAATGGTACATTTTGAACACACAAAAAGTCTCGAGTTCAAGTAATTTCAAAAAATTGAAATCCCTTTGTAACAAACGAGTTTCCGTATGAAACCCTGATACTTCGAAAGAGATTGCCCGTTTTGTAGACGAAGTGCATCCAGTTTTTGTCGTAGCCCTCTCAACTTTTCAGCACATTCTATGTGGGTGAAGTGATGATACCATGCCAACTTTCAACCATTTCAGAGTTCAATTGTAGTGCTTATCATTTCCAGGGTCATATAGCTAAAAAAATAAGTAAATGCATGAAAAGTAACAAATGAACACAGAAAGGGTTTAAAATTGATGATGTGGCTTTGAATGGTCCATTTTGAACACACAAAAAGTCTGGAGTTCAAATAAGTTAAAAAACAAATCCCTATGTAACAAACGAGTTTCCGTATAAAACCGGGAAACTTCGAAGGAGATTGTCCGTTTTTTACATGAAGTGCATCCATTTTTTGCCGTAACCCTCTCAACTTTTTAGCACATTTTATGTGGGTGAAATTATGATACCGTGCCATCTTTCAACCTTTTCAGAGTTCATTTGTAGTGCTTTTCATTTTCAGTGTCATATAGCTCAAAAAAATGAGATCCTTTCTAACACACGAGTTTCCGTATGAAAGCCTGATACTTCGAAAGAGATTGTTCGTTTTGTACACGAAGTGCATCCATGTTTCGCCGTAACCTTCTCAACTTTTTAGCACATTCTATGTGGGTGAAATGATGATACCCTGCCAACTTTCAACCTTTTGAGAGTTCATTTGTAGAGCTTTTCATTTTCAGGGTCATATAGCTCAAAAAATCAGTAAATGCATGAAAAATAACAAATGAAGTCAGAAAGGTTTGAGAATTGATGATGTGGCTTTGACAGGTGCATTTTGAACACACAAAAAGTCTCGAGTTCAAGTAATTTCAAAAAATGGAAATCCCTTTGTAACACACGAGTTTTCGTATGAAAGCCTGATACTTCGAAAGAGATTGTTCGTTTGTTACACGAAGTGCATCCATGTTTTGCCGTAACCCTCTCAACTTTTTAGCACATTCTATGTGGGCGAAATGATGATACCATGCCAACTTTCAACCTTTTGAGAGTTCATTGTATGGCTTTTCATTTTCAGGGTCATATAGCTCAAAAAAAATCAGTAAATGCATGAAAAATAACAAATGAAGTCAGAAAGGTTTGAGAATTGATGATGCGGCTTTGAATGGTGCATTTTGAACACACAAAAAGTCTCAAGTTCAAGTAATTTCAAAAAATTGAAATCCCTTTGTAACAAACGAGTTTTCCTATGAAACCCTGATACTTCGAAAGAGATTGCCCGTTTTGTAGACGAAGTGCATCCAGTTTTTGTCGTAGCCCTCTCAACTTTTCAGCACATTCTATGGGGGTGAAATGATGATACCATGCCAACTTTCAACCTTTTCAGAGTTCAATTGTAGTGCTTTTCATTTCCAGGGTCATATAGCTAAAAAAATAAGTAAATGCATGAAAAATAACAAATGAACACAGAAAGGGTTTAAAATTGATGATGTGGCTTTGAATGGTGCATTTTGAACACACACAAAGTCTGGAGTTCGAATAAGTTAAAAAAAACAAATCCTATGTAACAAACGAGTTTCCGTATAAAACCGGGATACTTCGAAAGAGATTGTCCGTTTTTTACATGAAGTGCATCCATTTTTTGCCGTAACCCTCTCAACTTTTTAGCACATTCTATGTGGGTGAATTGATGATACCGTGCCATCTTTCAACCTTTTCAGAGTTCATTTGTAGTGCTTTTCATTTTCAGTGTCATATAGCTCAAAAAAATGAGATCCTTTGTAACACACGAGTTTCCGTATGAAAGCCTTATACTTCGAAAGAGATTGTTCGTTTTGTACACGAAGTGCATCCATGTTTCGCCGTAACCTTCTCAACTTTTTAGCACATTCTATGTGGGTGAAATGATGATACCCTGCCAACTTTCAACCTTTTGAGAGTTCATTTGTAGAGCTTTTCATTTTCAGGGTCATATAGCTCAAAAAATCAGTAAATGCATGAAAAATAACAAATGAAGTCAGAAAGGT
>NW_027332546.1:0-23228 GCF_002575655.3 Aegilops tauschii subsp. strangulata
ACCCTCTCAACTATCTTGCACATGCTATGTGCATGAAATGATGATATCATGCCAACTTTCAAACTTTTCAGAGTTCATTTGAAATGCTTTTCAATTATAGGATCTTATAGCTCAAAATAATTAGTAAATGCATGAAAAATAACAAATGAAGTCAGAAAGGATTAAAAATGATGATGTGGCTTTGAATGGTGCATTTTGAACACACAAAAAGTCAGGAGTTCAAATAAGTTTTAAAAAATGAAATCCCTTTGTAACACACGAGTTTCCGGATGAAATCCTGATACTTTGAAAGAGATTGTCCGTTTTGTACACGAAGTGCATCCAGTTTTTGCCGTAACCCTCTCAACTTTCTTGCACATGCTATGTGGATGAAATGATGATATCATGCCAACTTTCAACCTTTTCAGAGTTCATTTGAAATGCTTTACAATTTTAGGGTCTTATAGCTCAAAATAATTAGTAAATGCATGAAAAATAAAGAATGAAGTCAGAAAGGGTTGAAAAATGATGATGTGGCTTTGAATGGTGCATTTTGAACACACAAAAAGTCAGGAGTTCAAATAAGGTTTAAAAAATGAAATCCCTTTGTAACAGACGAGTTTCCGGATGAAATCCTGATACTTTGAAAGAGATTGTCCGTTTTGTACACGAAGTGCATCCAGTTTTTGCCGTAACCCTCTCAACTTTCTTGCACATGCTATGTGGATGAAATGATGATATCATGCCAACTTTCAACCTTTTCAGAGTTCATTTGAAATGCTTTTCAATTTTAGGGTCTTGTAGCTCAAAATAATTAGTAAATGCATGAAAAATAAAAAATGAAGTCAGAAAGGATTGAAAAATGATGATGTGGCTTTGAATGGTGCATTTTGAACACACAAAAAGTCAGGAGTTCAAATAAGGTTTAAAAAATGAAATCCCTTTGTAACAGACGAGTTTCCGGATGAAATCCTGATACTTTGAAAGAGATTGTCCGTTTTGTACACGAAGTGGATCCAGTTTTTGCCGTAACCCTCTCAACTTTCTTGCACATGCTATGTGGATGAAATGATGATATCATGCCAACTTTCAACCTTTTCAGAGTTCATTTGAAATGCTTTTCAATTTTAGGGACTTATAGCTCAAAATAATTACTAAATGCATGAAAACTAACAAATGAAGTCAGAAAGGATTGAAAAATGATGATGTGGCTTTGAATGGTGCATTTTGAACACACAAAAAGTCAGGAGTTCAAATAAGGTGTAAAAAATGAAATCCCTTTGTAAGAGACGAGTTTCCGGATGAAATCCTGATACTTTGAAAGAGATTGTCCGTTTTGTACACGAAGTGCATCCACTTTTTGCCGTAAACCTCTCAACTTTCTTGCACATGCTATGTGGATGAAATGATGATATCATGCCAACTTTGAACCTTTTTAGAGTTCATTTGAAATGCTTTTCAATTTTAGGGTCTTATAGCTCAAAATAATTAGTAAATGCATGAAAAATAACAAATGAAGTCAGAAAGGATTGAAGAATGATGATGTGGCTTTGAATGGTGCATTTTGAACACACAAAAAGTCAGGAGTTCAAATAAGGTTTAAAAAATGAAATCCTTTTGTAACAGACGAGTTTCCGGATGAAATCCTGATACTTTGAAAGAGATTGTCCGTTTTGCACACGAAGTGCATCCACTTTTTGCCGTAACCCTCTCAACTTTCTTGCACATGCTATGTGGATGAAATGATGATATCATGCCAACTTTCAACCTTTTCAGAGTTCATTTGAAATGCTTTTTAATTTTAGGGTCTTATAGCGCAAAATAATTAGTAAATTAATGAAAAATAACAAATGAAGTCAGAAAGGATTGAAAAATGATGATGTGGCGCATTTTGAACACACAAAAAGTCAGGAGTTCAAATAAGTTTAAAAAAATGAAATCCCTTTGTAAGAGACGAATTTCCGGATGAAATCCTGATACTTTGAAAGAGATTGTCCGTTTTGTACACGAAGTGCATCCAGTTTTTGCCGTAACCCTCTCAACTTTCTTGCACATGCTATGTGCATGAAATGGTGACATCATGCCAACTTTCAACCTTTTCAGAGTTCATTTGAAATGCTTTTCAATTTTAGGATCTTATAGCTCAAAATAATTAGTAAATGCATGAAAAATAACAAATGAAGTCAGAAAGGATTGAAAAATGATGATGTGGCTTTGAATGGTGCATTTTGAACACACAAAAAGTCACGAGTTCAAATAAGTTTTAAAAAATGAAATCCCTTTGTAACACACGAGTTTCCGGATGAAATCCTGATACTTTGAAAGAGATTGTCCGTTTTGTACACGAAGTGCATCCAGTTTTTGCCGTAACCCTCTCAACTTTCTTGCACATGCTATGTGCATGAAATGATGATATCATGGCAACTTTCAACCTTTTCAGAGTTCATTTGAAATACTTTTCAATTTTAGGATCTTATAGCTCAAAATAATTAATAAATGCATGAAAAATAACAAATGAAGTCAGAAAGGATTAAAAATGATGATGTGGCTTTGAATGGTGCATTTTGAACACACAAAAAGTCAGGAGTTCAAATAAGGTTTACAAAATGAAATCCCTTTGTAACAGACGAGTTTCCGGATGAAATCCTGATACTTTGAAAGAGATTGTCCGTTTTGTACACGAAGTGCATCCAGTTTTTGCCGTAACCCTCTCAACATTCTTGCACATGCTATGTGGATGAAATGATGATATCATGCCAACTTTCAACCTTTTCAGAGTTCATTTGAAATGCTTTTCAATTTTAGGATCTTATAGCTCAAAATAATTAGTAAATGCATGAAAAATAACAAATGAAGTCAGAAAGGATTAAAAATGATGATGTGGCTTTGAATGGTGCATTTTGAACACACAAAAAGCCAGGAGTTCAAATAAGGTTTAAAAAATGAAATCCCTTTGTAACAGACGAGTTTCCGGATGAAATCCTGATACTTTGAAAGAGATTGTCCGTTTTGTACACGAAGTGCATCCACTTTTTGCCGTAAACCTCTCAACTTTCTTGCACATGCTATGTGGATGAAATGATGATATCATGCCAACTTTCAACCTTTTCAGAGTTCATTTGAAATGCTTTTCAATTTTAGGGTCTTATAGCTCAAAATAATTAGTAAATGCATGAAAAATAACAAATGAAGTCAGAAAGGATTGAAGAATGATGATGTGGCTTTGAATGGTGCATTTTGAACACACAAGAAGTCAGGAGTTCAAATAAGGTTTAGAAAAATGAAATCCCTTTGTAACAGACGAGTTTCCGGATGAAATCCTGATACTTTGAAAGAGATTGTCCGTTTTGTACACGAAGTGCATCCACTTTTTGCCGTAACCCTCTCAACTTTCTTGCACATGCTATGTGGATGAAATGATGATATCATGCCAACTTTCAACCTTTTCAGAGTTCATTTGAAATGCTTTTTAATTTTAGGGTCTTATAGCGCAAAATAATTAGTAAATGCATGAAAAATAACAAATGAAGTCACAAAGGATTGAAAAATGATGATGTGGCTTTGAATGGTGCATTTTGAACACACAAAAAGTCAGGAGTTCAAATAAGTTTTAAAAAATGAAATCCCTTTGTAAGAGACGAATTTCCGGATGAAATCCTGATACTTTGAAAGAGATTGTCCGTTTTGTACACGAAGTGCATCCACTTTTTGCCGTAACCCTCTCAACTTTCTTGCACATGCTATGTGGATGAAATGATGATATCATGCCAACTTTCAACCTTTTCAGAGTTCATTTGAAATGCTTTTTAATTTTAGGGTCTTATAGCGCAAAATAATTAGTAAATTAATGAAAAATAACAAATGAAGTCAGAAAGGATTGAAAAATGATGATGTGGCGCATTTTGAACACACAAAAAGTCAGGAGTTCAAATAAGTTTAAAAAAATGAAATCCCTTTGTAAGAGACGAATTTCCGGATGAAATCCTGATACTTTGAAAGAGATTGTCCGTTTTGTACACGAAGTGCATCCAGTTTTTGCCGTAACCCTCTCAACTTTCTTGCACATGCTATGTGCATGAAATGGTGACATCATGCCAACTTTCAACCTTTTCAGAGTTCATTTGAAATGCTTTTCAATTTTAGGATCTTATAGCTCAAAATAATTAGTAAATGCATGAAAAATAACAAATGAAGTCAGAAAGGATTGAAAAATGATGATGTGGCTTTGAATGGTGCATTTTGAACACACAAAAAGTCACGAGTTCAAATAAGTTTTAAAAAATGAAATCCCTTTGTAACACACGAGTTTCCGGATGAAATCCTGATACTTTGAAAGAGATTGTCCGTTTTGTACACGAAGTGCATCCAGTTTTTGCCGTAACCCTCTCAACTTTCTTGCACATGCTATGTGCATGAAATGATGATATCATGGCAACTTTCAACCTTTTCAGAGTTCATTTGAAATACTTTTCAATTTTAGGATCTTATAGCTCAAAATAATTAATAAATGCATGAAAAATAACAAATGAAGTCAGAAAGGATTAAAATGATGATGTGGCTTTGAATGGTGCATTTTGAACACACAAAAAGTCAGGAGTTCAAATAAGGTTTACAAAATGAAATCCCTTTGTAACAGACGAGTTTCCGGATGAAATCCTGATACTTTGAAAGAGATTGTCCGTTTTGTACACGAAGTGCATCCAGTTTTTGCCGTAACCCTCTCAACATTCTTGCACATGCTATGTGGATGAAATGATGATATCATGCCAACTTTCAACCTTTTCAGAGTTCATTTGAAATGCTTTTCAATTTTAGGATCTTATAGCTCAAAATAATTAGTAAATGCATGAAAAATAACAAATGAAGTCAGAAAGGATTAAAAATGATGATGTGGCTTTGAATGGTGCATTTTGAACACACAAAAAGCCAGGAGTTCAAATAAGGTTTAAAAAATGAAATCCCTTTGTAACAGACGAGTTTCCGGATGAAATCCTGATACTTTGAAAGAGATTGTCCGTTTTGTACACGAAGTGCATCCACTTTTTGCCGTAAACCTCTCAACTTTCTTGCACATGCTATGTGGATGAAATGATGATATCATGCCAACTTTCAACCTTTTCAGAGTTCATTTGAAATGCTTTTCAATTTTAGGGTCTTATAGCTCAAAATAATTAGTAAATGCATGAAAAATAACAAATGAAGTCAGAAAGGATTGAAGAATGATGATGTGGCTTTGAATGGTGCATTTTGAACACACAAGAAGTCAGGAGTTCAAATAAGGTTTAAAAAAATGAAATCCCTTTGTAACAGACGAGTTTCCGGATGAAATCCTGATACTTTGAAAGAGATTGTCCGTTTTGTACACGAAGTGCATCCACTTTTTGCCGTAACCCTCTCAACTTTCTTGCACATGCTATGTGGATGAAATGATGATATCATGCCAACTTTCAACCTTTTCAGAGTTCATTTGAAATGCTTTTTAATTTTAGGGTCTTATAGCGCAAAATAATTAGTAAATGCATGAAAAATAACAAATGAAGTCACAAAGGATTGAAAAATGATGATGTGGCTTTGAATGGTGCATTTTGAACACACAAAAAATCAGGAGTTCAAATAAGTTTAAAAAAATGAAATCCCTTTGTAAGAGACGAATTTCCGGATGAAATCCTGATACTTTGAAAGAGATTGTCCGTTTTGTACACGAAGTGCATCCAGTTTTTGCCGTAACCCTCTCAACTTTCTTTCACATTCTATGTGCATGAAATGGTGATATCATGCCAACTTTCAACCTTTTCAGAGTTCATTTGAAATGCTTTTCAATTTTAGGATCTTATAGCTCCAAATAATTAGTAAATGCATGAAAAATAACAAATGAAGTCAGAAAGGATTGAAAAATGATGATGTGGCTTTGAATGGTGCATTTTGAACACACAAAAAGTCAGGAGTTCAAATAAGTTTTAAAAAATGAAATCCCTTTGTAACACACGAGTTTCTGGATGAAATCCTGATACTTTGAAAGAGATTGTCCGTTTTGTACACGAAGTGCATCCAGTTTTTGCCGTAACCCTCTCAACTTTCTTGCACATGCTATGTGGATGAAATGATGATATCATGCCAACTTTCAACCTTTTCAGAGTTCATTTGAAATGCTTTACAATTTTAGGGTCTTATAGCTCAAAATAATTAGTAAATGCATGAAAAATAAAGAATGAAGTCAGAAAGGGTTGAAAAATGATGATGTGGCTTTGAATGGTGCATTTTGAACACACAAAAAGTCAGGAGTTCAAATAAGGTTTAAAAAATGAAATCCCTTTGTAACAGACGAGTTTCCGGATGAAATCCTGATACTTTGAAAGAGATTGTCCGTTTTGTACACGAAGTGCAACCACTTTTTGCCGTAACCCTCTCAACTTTCTTGCACATGCTATGTGGATGAAATGATGATATCATGCCAACTTTCAACCTTTTCAGAGTTCATTTGAAATGCTTTTTAATTTTAGGGTCTTATAGCGCAAAATAATTAGTAAATGCATGAAAAATAACAAATGAAGTCAGAAAGGATTGAAAAATGATGATGTGGCTTTGAATGGTGCATTTTGAACACACAAAAAGTCAGGAGTTCAAATAAGTTTAAAAAAATGAAATCCCTGTGTAACACACGAGTTTCCGGATGAAATCCTGATACTTTGAAAGAGATTGTCCGTTTTGTACACGAAGTGCATCCAGTTTTTGCCGTAACCCTCTCAACTTTCTTGCACATGCTGTGTGCATGAAATGATGATATCATGGCAACTTTCAACCTTTTCAGAGTTCATTTGAAATACTTTTCAATTTTAGGATCTTATAGCTCAAAATAATTAATAAATGCATGAAAAATAACAAATGAAGTCAGTAAGGATTAAAAATGATGATGTGGCTTTGAATGGTGCATTTTGAACACACAAAAAGGCAGGAGTTCAAATAAGGTTTAAAAAATGAAATCCCTTTGTAACAGACGAATTTCCGGATGAAATCCTGATACTTTGAAAGAGATTGTCCGTTTTGTACACGAAGTGCATCCAGTTTTTGCCGTAACCCTCTCAACATTCTTGCACATGCTATGTGGATGAAATGATGATATCATGCCAAATTTCAACCTTTTCAGAGTTCATTTGAAATGCTTTTCAATTTTAGGGTCTTATAGCGCAAAATAATTAGTAAATGCATGAAAAATAACAAATGAAGTCAGAAAGGATGGAAAAATGATGATGTGCCTTTGAATGGTGCATTTTGAACACAAAAAGTCAGGAGTTCAAATAAGTTTTAAAAAATGAAATCCCTTTGTAACAGACGAATTTCCGGATGAAATCCTGATACTTTGAAAGAGATTGTCCGTTTTGTACACGAATTTCATCCAGTTTTTGCCGTAACCCTCTCAACTTTCTTGCACATGCTATGTGCATGAAATGATGATATCATGCCAACTTTCAACCTTTTCAGAGTTCATTTGAAATGCTTTTCAATTTTAGGATCTTATAGCTCAAAATAATTAGTAAATACATGAAAAATAACAAATGAAGTCAGAAAGGACTAAAAATGATGATGTGGCTTTGAATGGTGCATTTTGAACACACAAAAAGCCAGGAGTTCAAATAAGGTTTAAAAAATGAAATCCCTTTGTAACAGACGAGTTTCCGGATGAAAGCCTGATACTTTGAAAGAGATTGTCCGTTTTGTACACGAAGTGCATCCACTTTTTGCCGTAAACCTCTCAACTTTCTTGCACATGCTATGTGGATGAAATGATGATATCATGCCAACTTTCAACCTTTTCAGAGTTCATTTGAAATGCTTTTCAATTTTAGGGTCTTATAGCTCAAAATAATTAGTAAATGCATGAAAAAGAACAAATGAAGTCAGAAAGGATTGAAGAATGATGATGTCGCTTTGAATGGTGCATTTTGAACACACAAAAAGTCATGAGTTCAAATAATGTTTAAAAAAATGAAATCCCTTTGTAACAGACGAGTTTCCGGATGAAATCCTGATACTTTGAAAGAGATTGTCCGTTTTGTACACGAAGTGCATCCACTTTTTGCCGTAACCCTCTCAACTTTCTTGCACATGCTATGGGGATGAAATGATGATATCATGCCAACTTTCAACCTTTTCAGAGTTCATTTGAAATGCTTTTTAATTTTAGGGTCTTATAGCGCAAAATAATTAGTAAATGCATGAAAAATAACAAATGAAGTCAGAAAGGATTGAAAAATGATGATGTGGCTTTGAATGGTGCATTTTGAACACACAAAAAATCAGGAGTTCAAATAAGTTTAAAAAAATGAAATCCCTTTGTAAGAGACGAATTTCCGGATGAAATCCTGATACTTTGAAAGAGATTGTCCGTTTTGTACACGAAGTGCATCCAGTTTTTGCCGTAACCCTCTCAACTTTCTTGCACATGCTATGTGCATGAAATGGTGATATCATGCCAACTTTCAACCTTTTCAGAGTTCATTTGAAATGCTTTTCAATTTTAGGATCTTATAGCTCCAAATAATTAGTAAATGCATGAAAAATAACAAATGAAGTCAGAAAGGATTGAAAAATGATGATGTGGCTTTGAATGGTGCATTTTGAACACACAAAAAGTCAGGAGTTCAAATAAGTTTAAAAAAATGAAATCCCTTTGTAACACACGAGTTTCCGGATGAAATCCTGATACTTTGAAAGAGATTGTCCGTTTTGTACACGAAGTGCATCCACTTTTTGCCGTAACCCTCTCAACTTTCTTGCACATGCTATGTGGATGAAATGATGATACCATGCCAACTTTCAACCTTTTCAGAGTTCATTTGAAATGCTTTACAATTTTAGGGTCTTATAGCTCAAAATAATTAGTAAATGCATGAAAAATAAAGAATGAAGTCAGAAAGGGTTGAAAAATGATGATGTGGCTTTGAATGGTGCATTTTGAACACACAAAAAGTCAGGAGTTCAAATAAGGTTTAAAAAATGAAATCCCTTTGTAACAGACGAGTTTCCGGATGAAATCCTGATACTTTGAAAGAGATTGTCCGTTTTGTACACGAAGTGCATCCAGTTTTTGCCGTAACCCTCTCAACTTTCTTGCACATGCTATGTGGATGAAATGATGATATCATGCCAACTTTCAACCTTTTCAGAGTTCATTTAAAATGCTTTTCAATTTTAGGGTCTTATAGCTCAAAATAATTAGTAAATGCATGAAAAATAACAAATGAAGTCAGAAAGGCTTGAAGAATGATGATGTGGCTTTGAATGGTGCATTTTGAACACACAAAAAGTCAGGAGTTCAAATAAGGTTTAAAAAATGAAATCCCTTTGTAACAGACGAGTTTCCCGATGAAATCCTGATACTTTGAAAGAGATTGTCCGTTTTGTACACGAAGTGCATCCACTTTTTGCCGTAACCCTCTCAACTTTCTTGCACATGCGATGTGGATGAAATGATGATATCGTTCCAACTTTCAACCTTTTCAGAGTTCATTTGAAATGCTTTTTAATTTTAGGGTCTTATAGCGCAAAATAATTAGTAAATGCATGAAAAATAACAAATGAAGTCAGAAAGGATTGAAAAATGATGATGTGGCTTTGAATGGTGCATTTTGAACACACAAAAAGTCAGGAGTTCAAATAAGGTGTAAAAAATGAAATCCCTTTGTAAGAGACGAGTTTCCGGATGAAATCCTGATACTTTGAAAGAGATTGTCCGTTTTGTACACGAAGTGCATCCACTTTTTGCCGTAAACCTCTCAACTTTCTTGCACATGCTATGTGGATGAAATAATGATATCATGCCAACTTTGAACCTTTTCAGAGTTCATTTGAAATGCTTTTCAATTTTAGGGTCTTATAGCTCAAAATAATTAGTAAATGCATGAAAAATAACAAATGAAGTCAGAAAGGATTGAAGAATGATGATGTGGCTTTGAATGGTGCATTTTGAACACACAAAAAGTCAGGAGTTCAAATAAGGTTTAAAAATGAAATCCTTTTGTAACAGACGAGTTTCCGGATGAAATCCTGATACTTTGAAAGAGATTGTCCGTTTTGTACACGAAGTGCATCCACTTTTTGCCGTAACCCTCTCAACTTTCTTGCACATGCTATGTGGATGAAATGATGATATCATGCCAACTTTCAACCTTTTCAGAGTTCATTTGAAATGCTTTTTAATTTTAGGGTCTTATAGCGCAAAATAATTAGTAAATTAATGAAAAATAACAAATGAACTCAGAAAGGATTGAAAAATGATGATGTGGCGCATTTTGAACACACAAAAAGTCAGGAGTTCAAATAAGTTTAAAAAAATGAAATCCCTTTGTAAGAGACGAATTTCCGGATGAAATCCTGATACTTTGAAAGAGATTGTCCGTTTTGTACACGAAGTGCATCCAGTTTTTGCCGTAACCCTCTCAACTTTCTTGCACATGCTATGTGCATGAAATGGTGATATCATGCCAACTTTCAACCTTTTCAGAGTTCATTTGAAATGCTTTTCAATTTTAGGATCTTATAGCTCAAAATAATTAGTAAATGCATGAAAAATAAAAAATGAAGTCAGAAAGGATTGAAAAATGATGATGTGGCTTTGAATGGTGCATTTTGAACACACAAAAAGTCAGGAGTTCAAATAAGGTTTAAAAAATGAAATCCCTTTGTAACAGACGAGTTTCCGGATGAAATCCTGATACTTTGAAAGAGATTGTCCGTTTTGTACACGAAGTGCATCCAGTTTTTGCCGTAACCCTCTCAACTTTCTTGCACATGCTATGTGCATGAAATGATGATATCATGGCAACTTTCAACCTTTTCAGAGTTCATTTGAAATACTTTTCAATTTTAGGATCTTATAGCTCAAAATAATTAATAAATGCATGAAAAATAACAAATGAAGTCAGAAAGGATTAAAAATGATGATGTGGCTTTGAATGGTGCATTTTGAACACACAAAAAGTCAGGAGTTCAAATAAGGTTTAAAAAATGAAATCCCTTTGTAACAGACGAGTTTCCGGATGAAATCCTGATACTTTGAAAGAGATTGTCCGTTTTGTACACGAAGTGCATCCAGTTTTTGCCGTAACCCTCTCAACTTTCTTGCACATGCTATGTGCATGAAATGGTGATATCATGCCAAATTTCAACCTTTTCAGAGTTCATTTGAAATGCTTTTCAATTTTAGGGTCTTATAGCGCAAAATAATTAGTAAATGCATAAAAATAACAAATGAAGTCAGAAAGGATGGAAAAATGATGATGTGCCTTTGAATGGTGCATTTTGAACACAAAAAGTCAGGAGTTCAAATAAGTTTTAAAAAATGAAATCCCTTTGTAACAGACGAATTTCCGGATGAAATCCTGATACTTTGAAAGAGATTGTCCGTTTTGTACACGAATTGCATCCAGTTTTTGCCGTAACCCTCTCAACTTTCTTGCACATGCTATGTGCATGAAATGATGATATCATGCCAACTTTCAACCTTTTCAGAGTTCATTTGAAATGCTTTTCAATTTTAGGATCTTATAGCTCAAAATAATTAGTAAATGCATGAAAAATAACAAATGAAGTCAGAAAGGATTAAAAATGATGATGTGGCTTTGAATGGTGCATTTTGAACACATAAAAAGCCAGGAGTTCAAATAAGGTTTAAAAAATGAAATCCCTTTGTAACAGACGAGTTTCCGGATGAAATCCTGATACTTTGAAAGAGATTATCCGTTTTGTACACGAAGTGCATCCCCTTTTTGCCGTAAACCTCTCAACTTTCTGGCACATGCTATGTGGATGAAATGATGATATCATGCCAACTTTCAACCTTTTCAGAGTTCATTTGAAATGCTTTTCAATTTCAGGGTCTTATAGCTCAAAATAATTAGTAAATGCATGAAAAATAACAAATGAAGTCAGAAAGGCTTGAAGAATGATGATGTGGCTTTGAATGGTGCATTTTGAACACACAAAAAGTCAGGAGTTCAAATAAGGTTTAAAAAATGAAATCCCTTTGTAACAGACGAGTTTCCGGATGAAATCCTGATACTTTGAAAGAGATTGTCCGTTTTGTACACGAAGTGCATCCACTTTTTGCCGTAACCCTCTCAACATTCTTGTACATGCGATATGGATGAAATGATGATATCGTTCCAACTTTCAACCTTTTCAGAGTTCATTTGAAATGCTTTTTAATTTTAGGGTCTTATAGCGCAAAATAATTAGTAAATGCATGAAAAATAACAAATGAAGTCAGAAAGGATTGAAAAATGATGATGTGGCTTTGAATGGTGCATTTTGAACACACAAAAAGTCAGGAGTTCAAATAAGTTTAAAAAAATGAAATCCCTTTGTAAGAGACGAATTTCCGGATGAAATCCTGATACTTTGAAAGAGATTGTCCATTTTGTACACGAAGTGCATCCACTTTTTGCCGTAACCATCTCAACTTTCTTGCACATGCTATGTGCATGAAATGATGATATCATGCCAACTTTCAACCTTTTCAGAGTTCATTTGAAATGCTTTTCAATTTTAGGATCTTATAGCGCAAAATAATTAGTAAATGCATGAAAAATAACAAATGAAGTCAGAAAGGATTGAAAAATGATGATGTGGCTTTGAATGGTGCATTTTGAACACACAAAAAGTCAGGAGTTCAAATAAGTTTTAAAAAATGAAATCCCTTTGTAACACACGAGTTTCCGGATGAAATCCTGATACTTTGAAAGAGATTGTCCGTTTTGTACACGAAGTGCATCCAGTTTTTGCCGTAACCCTCTCAACTTTCTTGCACATGCTATGTGCATGAAATGATGATATCATGCCAAATTTCAACCTTTTCGGAGTTCATTTGAAATGCTTTTCAATTTTAGGATCTTATAGCTCAAAATAATTAGTAAATGCATGAAAAATAACAAATGAAGTCAGAAAGGATTAAAAATGATGATGTGGCTTTGAATGGTGCATTTTGAACACACAAAAAGCCAGGAGTTTAAATAAGGTTTAAAAAATGAAATCCCGATACTTTGAAAGAGATTATCCGTTTTGTACACGAAGTGCATCCAGTTTTTGCCGTAACCCTCTCAACTTTCTTGCACATGCTATGTGGATGAAATGATGATATCATGCCAACTTTAACCTTTTCAGAGTTCATTTGAAATGCTTTTCAATTTTAGGGTCTTATAGCTCAAAATAATTAGTAAATGAATGAAAAATAACAAATGAAGTCGGAAAGGATTAAAAATGATGATGTGGCTTTGAATGGTGCATTTTGAACACACAAAAAGTCAGGAGTTCAAATAGGGTTTAAAAAATGAAATCCCTTTGTAACAGACGAGTTTCCGGAAGAAATCCTGATACTTTGAAAGAGATTGTCCGTTTTGTACACGAAGTGCATCCAGTTTTTGCCGTAACCCTCTCAACTTTCTTGCACATGCTATGTGGATGAAATGATGATATCATGCCAACTTTGAACCTTTTCAGAGTTCATTTGAAATGCTTTTCAATTTTAGGGTCTTATAGCGCAAAATAATTAGTAAATGCATGAAAAATAACAAATGAAGTCAGAAAGGATTGAAAAATGATGATGTGGCTTTGAATGGTGCATTTTGAACACACAAAAAGTCAGGAGTACAAATAAGGTTTAAAAAATGAAATCCCTTTGTAACAGACGAGTTTCCGAATGAAATCCCGATACTTTGAAAGAGATTGTCCGTTTTGTACACGAAGTGCATCCAGTTTTTGCCGTAACCCTCTCAACCTTCTTGCACATGCTATGTGGATGAAATGATGAAATCATGCCAACTTTCAACCTTTTCAGAGTTCATTTGAAATGCTTTTCAATTTTAGGGTCTTATAGCGCAAAATAATTAGTAAATGCATGAAAAATAACAAATGAAGTCAGAAAGGATTGAAAATGATGATGTGCCTTTGAATGGAGCATTTTGAACACACAAAAAGTCAGGAGTTCAAATAAGTTTTAAAAAATGAAATCCCTTTGTAACAGACGAATTTCCGGATGAAATCGTGATACTTTGAAAGAGATTGTCCGTTTTGTACACGAAGTGCATCCAGTTTTTGCCGTAACCCTCTCAACTTTCTTGCACATGCTATGTGCATTAAATGATGATATCATGCCAACTTTCAACCTTTTCAGAGTTCATTTGAAATGCTTTTCAATTTTAGGATCTTATAGCTCAAAATAATTAGTAAATGCATGAAAAATAACAAATGAAGTCAGAAAGGATTGAAAAATGATGATGTGGCTTTGAATGGTGCATTTTGAACACACAAAAAGTCAGGAGTTCAAATAAGGTGTAAAAAATGAAATCCCTTTGTAAGAGACGAGTTTCCGGATGAAATCCTGATACTTCGAAAGAGATTGTCCGTTTTGTACACGAAGTGCATCCACTTTTTGCCGTAACCCTCTCAACTTTCTTGCACATGCTATGTGGATGAAATGATGATATCATGCCAACTTTCAACCTTTTCAGAGTTCATTTGAAATGCTTTTCAATTTTAGGGTCTTATAGCTCAAAATAATTAGTAAATGCATGAAAAATAACAAATGAAGTCAGAAAGGATTGAAAAATGATGATGTGGCTTTGAATGGTGCATTTTGAACACACAAAAAGTCAGGAGTTCAAATAAGGTTTAAAAAATGAAATCCCTTTGTAACAGACGAGTTTCCGGATGAAATCCTGATACTTTGAAAGAGATTGTCCGTTTTGTACACGAAGTGCATCCAGTTTTTGCCGTAACCCTCTCAAATTTCTTGCACATGCTATGTGGATGAAATGATGATATCATGCCAACTTTAACCTTTTCAGAGTTCATTTGAAATGCTTTTCAATTTTAGGGTCTTATAGCTCAAAATAATTAGTAAATGCATGAAAAATAACAAATGAAGTCAGAAAGGATTAAAAATGATGATGTGGCTTTGAATGGTGCATTTTGAACACACAGAAAGTCAGGAGTTCAAATAGGGTTTAAAAATTGAAATCCCTTTGTAACAGACGAGTTTCCGGATGAAATCCTGATACTTTGAAAGAGATTGTCCGTTTTGTACACGAAGTGCATCCAGTTTTTGTCGTAACCCTCTCAACTTTCTTGCACATGCTATGTGGATGACATAATGATATCATGCCAACTTTGAACCTTTTCAGAGTTCATTTGAAATGCTTTTCAATTTTAGGGTCTTATAGCGCAAAATAATTAGTAAATGCATAAAAAATAACAAATGAAGTCAGAAAGGATTGAAAAATGATGATGTGGCTTTGAATGGTGCATTTTGAACACACAAAAAGTCAGGAGTTCAAATGAGTTTTAAAAAATGAAATCCCTTTGTAACAGACGACTTTCCGGATGAAATCCTGATACTTTGAAAGAGATTGTCCGTTTTGTACACGAAGTGCATCCACTTTTTGCCGTAACCCTCTCAACTTTCTTGCACATGCTATGTGGATGAAATGATGATATCATGCCAACTTTCAACCTTTTCAGAGTTCATTTGAAATGCTTTTCAATTTTAGGGTCTTATAGCTCAAAATAATTAGTAAATGCATGAAAAATAACAAATGAAGTCAGAAAGGATTGAAAAATGATGATGTGGCTTTAAATGGTGCATTTTGAACACACAAAAAGTCAGGATTTCAAATAAGGTTTAAAAAATGAAATCCCTTTGTAACAGACGTGTTTCCGGATGAAATCCCGATACTTTGAAAGAGATTGTCCGTTTTGTACACGAAGTGCATCCAGTTTTTGCCGTAACCCTCTCAACTTTCTTGCACATGCTATGTGGATGAATTGATGATATCATGCCAACTTTCAACCTTTTCAGAGTTCATTTGAAATGCTTTTCAATTTTAGGGTCTTATAGCTCAAAATAATTAGTAAACGCATGAAAAATAACAAATGAAGTCAGAAAGGATTGAAAAATGATGATGTGGCTTTGAATGGTGCATTTTGAACATACAAAAAGTCAGGAGTTCAAATAAGGTTTAAAAAATGAAATCCCTTTGTAAGAGACGAGTTTCCGGATGAAATCCTGATACTTTGAGAGAGATTGTCCGTTTTGTACACGAAGTGCATCCAGTTTTTGCCGTAACCCTATCAACATTGTTGTACATGCTATGTGCATGAAATGATGATATGATGCCAACTTTCAACCTTTTCAGAGTTCATTTGAAATGCTTTTCAATTTTTGGATCTTATAGCTCAAAATAATTAGTAAATGCATGAAAAATAACAAATGAAGTCAGAAAGGATTGAAAAATGATGATGTGGCTTTGAATGGTGCACTTTGAACACGCAAAAAGTCAGGAGTTCAAACAAGTTTTAAAAAATGAAATCCCTTTGTAACAGACGAGTTTCCAGATGAAATCCTGATACTTTGAAAGAGATTGTCCGTTTTGTACACGAAGTGCATCCAGTTTTTGCCGTAACCCTCTCAGCTTTCTTGCACATGCTATGCGGATGAAATGATGATACCATGCCAACTTTCAACCTTTTCAGAGTTCATTTGAAATGCTTTTCAATTTTAGGGTCTTATAGCTCAAAATAATTAGTAAATGCATGAAAAATAACAAATGAAGTCAGAAAGGATTGAAAAATGATGATGTGCCTTTGAATGGTGCATTTTGAACACACAAAAAGTCAGGAGTTCAAATAAGTTTTAAAAAATGAAATCCCTTTGTAACAGACGACTTTCCGGATGAAATCCTGATACTTTGAAAGAGATTGTCCGTTTTGTACACGAAGTGCATCCAGTTTTTGTCGTAACCCTCTCAACTTTCTTGCACATGCTATGTGGATGAAATGATGATATCATGCCAACTTTCAACCTTTTCAGAGTTCATTTGAAATGCTTTTTAATTTTAGGGTCTTATAGCTCAAAATAATTAGTAAATGCATGAAAAATAACAAATGAAGTCAGAAAGGATTGAAAAATGATGATGTGGCTTTAAATGGTGCATTTTGAACTCACAAAAAGTCAGGATTTCAAATAAGGTTTAAAAAATGAAATCCCTTTGTAACAGACGTGTTTCCGGATGAAATCCCGATACTTTGAAAGAGATTGTCCGTTTTGTACACGAAGTGCATCCAGTTTTTGCCGTAACCCTCTCAACTTTCTTGCACATGCTATGTGGATGAATTGCTGATATCATGCCAAATTTCAACCTTTTCAGAGTTCATTTGAAATGCTTTTCAATTTTAGGGTCTTATAGCTCAAAATAATTAGTAAACGCATAAAAAATAACAAATGAAGTCAGAAAGGATTGAAAAATGATGATGTGGCTTTGAATGGTGCATTTTGAACACACAAAAAGTCAGGAGTTCAAATAAGGTTTAAAAAATGAAATCCCTTTGTAACAGAGGAGTTTCCGGATGAAATCCTGATACTTTGAAAGAGATTGTCCGTTTTGTACACGAAGTGCATCCACTTTTTGCCGTAACTATCTCAACTTTCTTGCACATGCTATGTGGATGAAATGATGATATCATGCCAACTTTCAACCTTTTCAGAGTTCATTTGAAATGCTTTTCAATTTTAGGGTCTTATAGCTCAAAATAATTAGTAAATGCATGAAAAATAACAAATGAAGTCAGAAAGGATTGAAAAATGATGATGTGGCTTTGAATGGTGCATTTTGAACACACAAAAAGTCAGGAGTTCAAATAAGGTTTAAAAAATGAAATCCCTTTGTAACAGACGAGTTTCCGGATGAAATCCTGATAGTTTGAAAGAGATTGTCCGTTTTGTACACGAAGTGCATCCACTTTTTGCCGTAACCCTCTCAACTTTCTTGCACATGCTATGTGGATGAAATGATGATATCATGCCAACTTTCAACCTTTTCAGAGTTCATTTGAAATGCTTTTCAATTTTAGGGTCTTATAGCTCAAAATAATTAGTAAATGCATGAAAAATAACAAATCAAGTCAGAAAGGATTGAAAAATGATGATGTGGCTTTGAATTGTGCATTTTGAACACACAAAAAGTCAGGAGTTCAAATAAGGTGTAAAAAATGAAATCCCTTTGTAAGAGACGAGTTTCCGGATGAAATCCTGATACTTTGAAAGAGATTGTCCGTTTTATACACGAAGTGCATCCACTTTTTGCCGTAAACCTCTCAACTTTCTTGCACATGCTATGTGGATGAAATGATGATATCATGCCAACTTTCAACCTTTTCAGAGTTCATTTGAAATGCTTTTCAATTTTTGGATCTTATAGCTCAAAATAATTAGTAAATGCATGAAAAATAACAAATGAAGTCAGAAAGGATTGAAAAATGATGATGTGGCTTTGAATGGTGCATTTTGAACACACAAAAAGTCAGCAGTTCAAATAAGTTTTAAAAAATGAAATCCCTTTGTAACAGACGAGTTTCCGGATGACATCCTGATACTTTGAAAGAGATTGTCCGTTTTGTACACGAAGTGCATCCAGTTTTTGCCGTAACCCTCTCAACTTTCTTGCACCTGCTATGTGGATGAAATAATGATATCATGCCAACTTTCAACCTTTTCAGAGTTCATTTGAAATGCTTTTCAATTTTAGGGTCTGATAGCTCAAAATAATTAGTAAATAAATGAAAAATAACAAATGAAGTCAGAAAGGATTGAAAAATGATGATGTGGCTTTGAATGGTGCATTTTGAACACACAAAAAGTCAGGAGTTCAAATAAGGTTTAAAAAATGAAATCCCTTTGTAACAGACGAGTTTCCGGATGAAATCCTGATACTTTGAAAGAGATTGTCCGTTTTGTACACGAAGTGCATCCACTTTTTGCCGTAACCCTCTCAACTTTCTTGCACATGCTATGTGGATGAAATGATGACATCATGCCAACTTTCAACCTTTTCAGAGTTCATTTGAAATGCTTTTCAATTTTAGGGTCTTATAACTCAAAATAATTAGTAAATGCATGAAAAATAACAAATCAAGTCAGAAAGGATTGAAAAATGATGATGTGCCTTTGAATGGTGCATTTTGAACACACAAAAAGTCAGGAGTTCAAATAAGTTTTAAAAAATGAAATCCCTTTGTAACAGACGACTTTCCGGATGAAATCCTGATACTTTGAAAGAGATTGTCCGTTTTGTACACGAAGTGCATCCAGTTTTTGTCGTAACCCTCTCAACTTTCTTGCACATGCTATGTGGATGAAATGATGATATCATGCCAACTTTCAACCTTTTCAGAGTTCATTTGAAATGCTTTTTAATTTTAGGGTCTTATAGCTCAAAATAATTAGTAAATGCATGAAAAATAACAAATGAAGTCAGAAAGGATTGAAAAATGATGATGTGGCTTTAAATGGTGCATTTTGAACTCACAAAAAGTCAGGATTTCAAATAAGGTTTAAAAAATGAAATCCCTTTGTAACAGACGTGTTTCCGGATGAAATCCCGATACTTTGAAAGAGATTGTCCGTTTTGTACACGAAGTGCATCCAGTTTTTGCCGTAACCCTCTCAACTTTCTTGCACATGCTATGTGGATGAATTGCTGATATCATGCCAAATTTCAACCTTTTCAGAGTTCATTTGAAATGCTTTTCAATTTTAGGGTCTTATAGCTCAAAATAATTAGTAAACGCATAAAAAATAACAAATGAAGTCAGAAAGGATTGAAAAATGATGATGTGGCTTTGAATGGTGCATTTTGAACACACAAAAAGTCAGGAGTTCAAATAAGGTTTAAAAAATGAAATCCCTTTGTAACAGAGGAGTTTCCGGATGAAATCCTGATACTTTGAAAGAGATTGTCCGTTTTGTACACGAAGTGCATCCACTTTTTGCCGTAACTATCTCAACTTTCTTGGCACATGCTATGTGGATGAAATGATGATATCATGCCAACTTTCAACCTTTTCAGAGTTCATTTGAAATGCTTTTCAATTTTAGGGTCTTATAGCTCAAAATAATTAGTAAATGCATGAAAAATAACAAATGAAGTCAGAAAGGATTGAAAAATGATGATGTGGCTTTGAATGGTGCATTTTGAACACACAAAAAGTCAGGAGTTCAAATAAGGTTTAAAAAATGAAATCCCTTTGTAACAGACGAGTTTCCGGATGAAATCCTGATAGTTTGAAAGAGATTGTCCGTTTTGTACACGAAGTGCATCCACTTTTTGCCGTAACCCTCTCAACTTTCTTGCACATGCTATGTGGATGAAATGATGATATCATGCCAACTTTCAACCTTTTCAGAGTTCATTTGAAATGCTTTTCAATTTTAGGGTCTTATAGCTCAAAATAATTAGTAAATGCATGAAAAATAACAAATCAAGTCAGAAAGGATTGAAAAATGATGATGTGGCTTTGAATTGTGCATTTTGAACACACAAAAAGTCAGGAGTTCAAATAAGGTGTAAAAAATGAAATCCCTTTGTAAGAGACGAGTTTCCGGATGAAATCCTGATACTTTGAAAGAGATTGTCCGTTTTATACACGAAGTGCATCCACTTTTTGCCGTAAACCTCTCAACTTTCTTGCACATGCTATGTGGATGAAATGATGATATCATGCCAACTTTCAACCTTTTCAGAGTTCATTTGAAATGCTTTTCAATTTTTGGATCTTATAGCTCAAAATAATTAGTAAATGCATGAAAAATAACAAATGAAGTCAGAAAGGATTGAAAAATGATGATGTGGCTTTGAATGGTGCATTTTGAACACACAAAAAGTCAGCAGTTCAAATAAGTTTTAAAAAATGAAATCCCTTTGTAACAGACGAGTTTCCGGATGACATCCTGATACTTTGAAAGAGATTGTCCGTTTTGTACACGAAGTGCATCCAGTTTTTGCCGTAACCCTCTCAACTTTCTTGCACCTGCTATGTGGATGAAATAATGATATCATGCCAACTTTCAACCTTTTCAGAGTTCATTTGAAATGCTTTTCAATTTTAGGGTCTGATAGCTCAAAATAATTAGTAAATAAATGAAAAATAACAAATGAAGTCAGAAAGGATTGAAAAATGATGATGTGGCTTTGAATGGTGCATTTTGAACACACAAAAGGTCAGGAGTTCAAATAAGGTTTAAAAAATGAAATCCCTTTGTAACAGACGAGTTTCCGGATGAAATCCTGATACTTTGAAAGAGATTGTCCGTTTTGTACACGAAGTGCATCCACTTTTTGCCGTAACCCTCTCAACTTTCTTGCACATGCTATGTGGATGAAATGATGACATCATGCCAACTTTCAACCTTTTCAGAGTTCATTTGAAATGCTTTTCAATTTTAGGGTCTTATAACTCAAAATAATTAGTAAATGCATGAAAAATAACAAATGAAGTCAGAAAGGATTGAAAAATGATGATCTGGCTTTGAGTGGTGCATTTTGAACACACAAAAAGTCAGGAGTTCAAATAAGGTTTAAAAAATGAAATCCCTTTGTAACAGACGAGTTTCCGGATGAAATCCTGATACTTTGAAAGAGATTGTCCGTTTTGTACATGAAGTGCATCCAGTTTTTGCCGTAACCCTCTCAACTTTCTTGCACAAGCTATGTGGATGAAATGATGATATCATGCCAACTTTCAACCTTTTCAGAGTTCATTTGAAATGCTTTTCAATTTAGGGTCTTATAGCTCAAATAATTAGTAAATGCATGAAAAATAACAAATGAAGTCAGAAAGGATTGAAAAATGATGATGTGGCTTTGAATGGTGCATTTTGAACACACAAAAAGTCAGGATTTCAAATGAGTTTTAAAAAATGAAATCCCTTTGTAACAGACGAGTTTCCGGATGAAATCCTGATACTTTGAAAGAGATTGTCCGTTTTGTACACGAAGTGCATCCAGTTTTTGCCGTAACCCTCTCAACTTTCTTGCACAAGCTATGTGCATGAAATGATGATATCATGCCAACTTTCAACCTTTTCAGAGTTCATTTGAAATGCTTTTCAATTGAACTCTTATAGCTCAAAATAATTAGTAAATGCATGAAAAATAACAAATGAAGTCAGAAAGGATTGAAAAATGATGATGTGGCTTTGAATGGTGCATTTTGAACACACAAAAAGTCAGGAGTTCAAATAAGTTTTAAAAAATGAAATCCCTTTGTAACGGACGAGTTTCCGGATGAAATCCTGATACTTTGAAAGAGAGTGTCCGTTTTGTACACGAAGTGAATCCACTTTTTGCCGTAACCCTCTCAACTTTCTTGCACATGCTATGTGGATGAAATGATGATATCATGCCAACTTTCAACCTTTTCAGAGTTCATTTGAAATGCTTTTTAATTTTAGGGTCTTATAGCTCAAAATAATTAGTAAATGCATGAAAAATAACAAATGAAGTCAGAAAGGATTGAAAAATGATGATGTGGCTTTGAATGGTGCATTTTGAACACACAAAAAGTCAGCAGTTCAAATAAGGTTTAAAAAATGAAATCCCTTTGTAACAGACGAGTTTCCGGATGAAATCCTGATACTTTGAAAGAGATTGTCCGTTTTGTACACGAAGTGCATCCAGTTTTTGCCGTAACCCTCTCAACTTTCTTGCACATGCTATGTGGATGAAATGACGATATCATGCCAACTTTCAACCTTCTCAGAGTTCATTTGAAATGCTTTTCAATTTTAGGGTCTTATAGCGCAAAATAATTAGTAAATGCATGAAAAATAACAAATGAAGTCAGAAAGGATTGAAAAATGATGATGTGGCTTTGAATGGTGCATTTTGAACACACAAAAAGTCAGGAGTTCAAATAAGTTTAAAAAAATGAAATCCCTTTGTAACAGACGAATTTCCGGATGAAACCTGATACTTTGAAAGAGATTGTCCGTTATGTACACGAAGTGCATCCAGTTTTTGCCGTAACCCTCTCAACTTTCTTGCACAACCTATGTGCAAGAAATGATGATATCATGCCAACTTTCAACCTTTTCAGAGTTCATTTGAAATGCTTTTCAATTTTAGGATCTTATAGCTCAAAATAATTAGTAAATGCATGAAAAATAACAAATGAAGTCAGAAAGGATTGAACAATGATGATGTGGCTTTGAATGGTGCATTTTGAACACACAAAAAGTCAGCAGTTCAAATAAGTTTAAAAAAATGAAATCCCTTTGTAACAGACGAGTTTCCGGATGACATCCTGATACTTTGAAAGAGATTGTCCGTTTTGTACACGAAGTGCATCCAGTTTTTGCCGTAACCCTCTCAACTTTCTTGCACATGCTATGTGGATGAAATAATGATATCATGCCAACTTTC